>NC_090728.1:128215066-128217566 GCF_036898095.1 Palaemon carinicauda
TGTGTGTGTGTGTGTGTGTGTGTAACCTATTGAATAGCAAAAAAAAAGTTTTTACGGCATTAACAGTTATAGTTATTCAAAAAAATGTTTTTGAAGAAGTAAAAGACTCGTTCTTAGTAATGAGTCTATTCTCCTCGGACTAGCTACACACACACTCTCTCTCTCTCTCTCTCTCTCTCTCTCTCTCTCTCTCTCTCTTTCTTTATCTAGCATAGTATAATTATAACTACTTGCTTCCTAATTGGTGACGCAGTTAGTTTCCTTTCCATTTAAACATTGACTGATGCTCGAAGGTATATGAGTGGAATAGTGTCAAGCTTTAGCAATTCATCAATTATGCAAGTGTCTCTGAGATAACTTGTCTTTTGTGAAGCATTCATGCTGAAGTCAGAATTACAATGGTGTGGTAATGAATTAGGTAGAAGGATAACACACAATCACATCATATATTCAGATTTCTCAGTAACGACAGTCTCCGGTGAGGGCGCAGTATCTCTAATGCTGTTACCATGAAGTGGTTTGAATTCTCCCTTTGCCCATTTCAGGCCTGATTCCCTCCCATTACTAAAAAGATTGTGTAACTTTACGGAAGCTGTAGATGTCTAAATATGGTTACTATAACTTGCACTTAAACTGAGGAGACCTCATAGAATGTGCAATTCCTCTACACAAACTGTTTCGTCTCAGATTATCAAAAGAATACTCTCCCAAATTTTATGAGTCCTCCATTCCTCCTTTCTATTGATTTTGACGTACTGTAATTTTTTTCTTTTTTCAACATATATAATGTAGAATCTGATTTAAAGTGTAATGATCTGGTTTCTACTCAATGCAGACGTTTTTGATAATTTCTACCCATAGCCTATTCTCTAACAATTCTTATTACGCTACTTGTGAAACACAAGTAATCGATGTAATCCATGATTTTCTAATCATTATTCAAATTCACATAAGGCTAAGTTGGGTTAATATTTCTTCTTTGTTTTCCTGTTCTGATATCCTTAGCCACCTTCAGGCTTTAGTCTCTTTGAATTTTTGTAATGCTTTCAAATTCTGTTGCAAGACTTTCAGATTATTTTGGCGGTATCAATAGTTTCTCTCTACAATGACCAATCTGTTTTAAATATTGTTTAAAAATAAGTTTTTTCGTAATCTTTTCATATCTTATTTTCTAATCATATAGCTATGTCTTCTTACTCAGAGTATTTTTATGACTCTTGATCACACCATTTATAAAGACAAATCCATTGTGACACATAATGTACTTCTATGTCAAACATCATTCATTGTAATGTTGTACTTCACCTCCATTGGTACTTTTTTTATTTTTTATTTTTTTTAATACAGTATATAATCAACAACCTTCAAATTGCCTTTGTAAAGATTTTGACATGGGCTTTTTTTTTATATGTGTGAAATCCACATAACGTTTTATTTGTTGCTGACAAATACTTCATACGCTTATTTGATACTTTCTCCTCAAACCATTTTTATTGACTATGTAAAAAATGGCATTTACTAATCAGGGTTTTCCAACATTGTATTACTGTTTTTATAAAAATCCTGAAATTATCCTTCCCTTGGATAATGAGTAATGTTTAATCGCTGTAAATTTTACTCATTTTGGTCTTTACCTCTATACAAATGAAACCTGGGGCTCTTGATTACCACTCTTTTGCGTTTAACAATTACTTTAGCAATCATTTTCAAATCTGTTATTTTGAATTCCGCTCTTCCATTTTAGAGTTTTGCCTTTATTTTGTTTTCCACGTCCAACAATTCATATTCGACTTAGGGATTTATTCCCTATAGGCACTATGTTTTTATTGGTATTTTATATTTGTAAATCTATTTGGTCTAAATCAAATTGTTTTGCTTTCTATCCTTTAACAAGTAAGCAAACATTCTTTTCCTCGCCATATTGTATTTCTTTGGAATACTTAATAATATTTATACTCAAATCCCCTTTCAAGGCATTTCCTCAAGACTCCATAATCACAAACCATGCCTAAACTTTCTAGATGTTCCACTTTTACAATCAAATCTTCCTAAACAACCACTCTTTCCTCTTCTTGAAGCTAAGACTTAACCTACTTGTTTATAATCTCCGAAAAAAAACGCAATTGTATAGTATCATGTTTTTTTTTTATGAATTTCCTTCAAACAGTCACTTTTATATAATTCTTCTCACACATTCCCTTTCACATTATTTCATTTTCACTTACTCAATCTAGTATAATATAGTAATTACCACATATGCTGACATATTTCTTTATATATTAATTATTAGTACCGTGACTATTCACTAAAATTTCTTTCTACCCTTCCTCACAGTTCCTTTATTTAATTATTTATTTTTTTTGGTCTCATTAGCTGCCAGAAGCTACAACTTTTTTTCCTGCAAATTCAAATCCATTTACATTGAAAGCTCCACGAATATGAATTTCTTACTATTATTTTTTTTATCTGGTATGCTTTTATCGGTACAAGACATCAGGGC
>NC_090728.1:128222566-128225066 GCF_036898095.1 Palaemon carinicauda
CTCATATCATTCGGGGGCCGATATACAAGCGTTCCCGCTAGTATACTATTTCAAACCTATGTCACGTGACCATCTAAATGCGTCCGCAAATAGCCTAGGCCACAATTTATGTTCAGACCTACAAAACCTGGGGTCTAACGTCTTTCTAGCTGATTCAGAGGCTGAGAAACAAGCATTGCCGTTATAGTACCTTTTGAAAACTCATGTCACGTGACCCTACCCCACGTGACCACCTGGTTACATTCGCATATAGCCTAAGCCATCCCTTATAAGTTTATCTTCAAAACCTGGGGTCGAACATCTTTCTAGCTTATTCAGAAGCTGAGAAATAAGCTCCCCCGTTTTTGCTTTTGAAGCGTCTATCTCTATATCTACCTATCTATCTATGTCACGTGACCTTACCCCACGTGACCATCTAAATGCATCCGCAAATAGCCTAGGCCACAATTTATGTTCAGACCTACAAAACCTGGGGTCAAACGTCTTTCTAGCTGATTCAGAGGCTGAGAAACAAGCATTTCCGTTATAGTACCTTTAGAAAACTCATGTCACGTGACCCTACCCCACGTGGCCACCTGGTTACATTTGCATATAGCCTAAGCCACCCCTTATTAGTTTATCTTCAAAACCTGGGGTCGATCATCTTTCTAGCTTATTCAGAAGCTGAGAAATAAGCTCCCCCGTTTTGGCTTTTATAGCGTCTATCTCTATATTTACCTATCTATCTATGTTACGTGACCTTACCCCACGTGACCATCTAAAGGCGTCCGCAAATAGACTAGGCCACAATTTAAGTTCAGACCTACAAAACCTGGTGTCAAACGTCTTTCTAGCTGATTCAGAGGCTGAGAAACAAGCATTGCCATTATATTACCTTTTGAAACTCATGTCACGTGACCCTACCCCACGTGACCACCTGGTCACATCCGCACATAGCCTAAGCCACCCCTTATAAGTTTATCCTCAAAGCCTGGAGTCAAACATCTTTCTAGCTTATTCAGAAGCTGAGAAATAAGCTCCCCCGTTTTTGCTTTTGAAGCGTCTATCTCTATATCTACCTATCTATCTATATATAGAACACTGAATGTTTATGCAAAATATGCCATATTTTGGCATATCTTTGACGTGATATCTCTTGACCCTTAAAAGATAGGGACTTGAAACTTTGAGGATCGCCTAGAAATGATAAGAAAAGGCAAATCCTAAAGTTTCAAGCTTCTACTTTGTCGGGAAAGTACTTTTCTAAAAACCCGTATTTTCGCGTTTTGGTAATCGTATATAACAGTGCTGGCCGCATTTTTGCGTGTTTTGCATGCAATACTCAATATCTCAAAACCTTTTGAGCTAGAGACTTTGAACTTTCAGGTTCACCTTTGTGTTATTAGAAGACAATAATAGCCAAATTTCATGCCTATATTCCATCGGGAAGTACAATGAACATAGGATCCAGAATTGCGAGTTTTATCCATCCCCCTTGCTTTTATTTTAAGGGAGTGGGAAGGAGAGAGAGAGGGGGTTGTTTTGTCTCGGGTCGCGCTTGCCAGCGCTGTGATATATATATATATATATATATACAGTATATATATATATATATATACGTGTGTGTGTGTATATATATATATATATATATACATATACGTGTGTGTGTATATATATATATATATATATATGTGTGTGTGTGTGTGTGTGTGTATTGTATGTAAATATTGCTAAATAAGTAAGTACTTGAATCTAAATGTGTGTGCAGGGGTTCCAGGTGGCAAAATGTTTGATAGTGGATTTGATCAACAACGGAAGAGGGAAAGAATGTTTTATATAAGAGTTTTGATTGCTAAAATAGAGCATAGAGAAATAACTGTTGATCGTTACATATATAGGTTGTGGATTAAATAAATATTTGGATAGTATTTTTAGTTGGTTTAGAAAGTCTTCATTACTAAAAATGGTTCTTTGGAATTATACAAATTAGTATTTATTGGAAAAATAGATTATGATCATGCAATGACGGATCTAGAAGGGGGGGGGGGGGGGGGTTAACGACGTCCTAACCCCCCCCCCCCCCTCAAATTTTTAAAGTGCCCCTTTCGAGTTTTCAAGGTGCCTTCTTGAGACAATTAAAAAACCAAGTAGTAGCCTATATTCTAAAAAGTGAGATGGATACTCGTTTGAATCATGAGTCCAGGACTGCTGCTATGCTGTTTGAGGTAATTCCAAAGTTAGTCCTGGAAAATCATGATCTTGAGAATCTAGCAGAGAAACTCTTGTATTGGGAGAATGACCTTCCTTCTCCCCTGTCGCTGATTGATGAGTTAAACCATTGGAAAAATCGTTTTCCTATAGTAGACCAGTTGCCGACAAATCTTATAGAATGTATAAGGCTGTGCGATTCAGACATTTACCCCAACATCTATGAACTACTTGCCATTGGCTGTGTGTCACCAGTTGGCAGTTCAACAGCAGAAAGATCGTTTTCAGGAATAGAATGAGTGTTGAGAGGTTG
>NC_090728.1:128230066-128232566 GCF_036898095.1 Palaemon carinicauda
TTATTATTTGCTCAGCAACAACCCTAGTAGGAAAAGAAGGATGCTATAGGTCCAGTGGCTCCAAGAGGGAAAATAGCCCTGGGAAAAAAGGAAACTAGGAAAATAAAATATTCTAAGAAAGTCATAACTTTAATAGGAATATGTCCTATATAAATCATAAAAACGTTAACAAAATGAGAGGAGGAGAAATAAGATAGAATAGTGTGCCCGAGTGTACACACGACCACAAGAAATCTAACTCAAGACAGTGGAAATCGATGGTACAGTGGCTATGGGATTATTGAAGACTTTAGAACATGAGTTTGGTTTTGAAGTGTCCTTTTCATACAATAACTGCTTCCCATAGCTAAAGAGCCTTTTTTACTGGGACCATGAGGGAAGTGGCCACTGAACAGTTACCGTGCAGTAACCCCTTGTGTGAAGAAGAATTACTTGGTTATCTCAGAATTATTAGTTGTATGAGGACAGAGAAGAATATGAAAATAATATGAGACTGTTCAGTCTGTGTGTAAGCAAAGGGGAAATGAACTACTAATCAGAGAGAAGAATGCTATGTATGACTATCCGGCCAGTGAAAAGACTCAATAACTCTCTATCAGTAGTATCTGAATGGGTGGCTGGTGCCTGGCCAACCTAATACCCTGATTATATATAATACAAAATTGATTATGTTCCTTACGGTACTCTAAAACCACATCAAACTGAATATCCTATGACTATGCTTAGCTGTTTCCTTAAACCACTCTTCGTCTAATTCTATACCAGATTACCAATTGGGTAAGTTTAGTTTAGTACTAGGAAACAAATTAAAAACAAAGAATTAAATGTAAAGGAATAGCTGTTAAAATAAAAGGCGACAAATAGAAAAATTAAATAGATGGCATTCATGACATAAACTATAAAATCATGTTCATGAAAACCATCTCAGCTTGAAGGAAACATTTACATTTACATTGATATTCTGCATTTCTAACTATTTAGCTGTATACTTGGAAAAATCCTTTTACAATTTGGTTACACTTGTATAATTATTGAACCTTGCTAAAGAAAAGATTATTAGAATCAGATCAATATTGTATCTCTTTGAGGTAGAGGTGTACTCTTGGAATATTCGAATGTAGTGGATGAATCTACATATTCCTAGTAGATGTAAGAATTAAAACTGAGGCCTACCATAAAACCTTCACTAAACACACACACACACACACACACACACACACACATATATATATATATATATATATATATATATATATATATATATATATATATATATATATATATATATACATATATAAATAGTTCAGTTCTTGTGAGGAAAATATCAAGCGTAGACTAGTGAGGGTGCACACTACGCAAGTCCTAAAAACGTAGTTAATGATTGTTTAATACATTATCAAAGACATGACCTTAAAAAAGTATGTTATGACAAATGTTGTGTACTAGTGATTCAAAAACGATTCTATCGTTGGAGTTATTATTTATATTTCTATTTAGGGATTGAATTCTTCAATAAAAAACTGATATTCAGTCTTTTTACATTCAAATTAATCACAAGACACTTTATACACGTAACCCATTCCGCAAGAAAATTATGGTTTCATGGAAGAAAAGCCTTTAATGGATATAGCTTTATAAATATAAATCTTATAGACTACCTCCTAAAAACAAAAATAACATAAAAAATTAACTACCCTTTGAACGGAAATCTTCTTTCAAACATTGATTGTGAATTTGTAGAGGGAAAAGTCATAAAGCTACTCAAACACCCAGTACATGACCTAAATAGCATCATTTACAGTACCAAGCGTCCACTGGGAAAGGTTATGTTTTTGTTTATGTTCCTTTATTTTTATCTTGTCAGGAAAATATTGTCCCCTTTTTTTCCGTGAAATACCGATTATATCTTCTTATTCAGGTGTTCAAGGAAGCAAGGAAAATCTCAAACATGGGTTACTTCATGAAAATGTGCTTGAAAATAATAGAGGAAGTAACCAGGAACGTTTCTTTCGCATTTTTTTTCTTTTGGCGAACTAACGATACAAGTAATGATGCCTGAAAAAAAAAATTCTTTTCCTTGACGACCCATACCCCTTGGAGCCTTTCTCTCGTAATATTTAAATTTTTTTTAAAATATGGGTAAAATTTTTATCTAGAAACAATTAATTTCTTTCTAAGATTATTTATGTCCTCTTGGCTATCTAGAAATTTCACAATCAAATGTTTTAGCTTAGATTTTTAATAATTGCGTAAAAATAATTAATCTTTTATAATAATGCAGCTGCACTTTCCTGTTTTATCCTTCCCGCATTACGACAATTTCAAAACAGTCATTTCTACTATATTCACGTTATAAAGCTTCAAAACAAGATACAGTATAAAATTTAAGATTCAGTACGCTATTTGCATAATGGTGACATGTTGATTTGGATTTCATAGACTTTAGTTGTATTGCACGTATTCATGATTCTTTACTTTCAAAGTCACATTTCTCAAGAAT
>NC_090728.1:128237566-128247566 GCF_036898095.1 Palaemon carinicauda
AATGCTTTACGTTATTTTTTGACTCTGGTAGTCCACGTAATATTATGGATTTGAAGATGCATCATTTGTTGTTTTCGAACTTTCCGATTGAAAAATCAGGAATTAGACTTTCAGGTATAGGAAATAATGAATTAAACGTCATAAGTATAACTCATATTCAGTTCAGAGTCGGTAATCGCACGTTTGCCGATACATTTGTTGTTGTAAAAAACATTAATATGTATCCAGCTGTAATTATAGGATACCCATCTATGGGAAATCAAAACATTATCTTAGCTCCTGCCAAGCACGGCGTGTATATCAAAGGGAAATTCTATAAGTCTTCTACTACCTTAAAGTCAGTTTTGGATAAAAAGGAGACGACAAATGTAACCGTAACGTACGTTGAAGAACCAATAACTTGTCTCACTAATAAAGAAATAATATACGCGACCCAGCAGAATTCTCGTTCACCCGTAATATCATCTTGCACGCAATATATCGAACCAAACATACCTTCGAATTTAATAGTGCAAATAAAGAAAACACTACCGGGATCTGAAATATTAATCCTTTCCGATACTTTGAAAACCAACGGATTGTCTGTCACACAAGCTATTTATACAGTAGGCTCACATCAGCAATGTAATATCGAAGTCTGTAATCATTTAAATAACACTTTAGTAATTCACAAAAATCAACATATCTTGGATGTAGAAGTATATAAACATCGTATTCTTACCGTTGCTGAAATCAATCACTCTCAATCAGTTGCGGATGAATCCCTTTTGCGATCTATTAAAAATAAAATCAGTAAGGACATTCAAGACGAAGAAATTCAGCAGAAAATTTTTGAACTTTTAACTAAATATACAGATGTCTTTTCCACTACAGATGGATCCTTAGGAAAAACAGATGTGATCGAGCATCAAATAAGGTTAAAAGACAAGCAGAAAATTATATATGTACCCTCGTACAGACTCCCTATGAAATTCCAGAATGAAATAAATGATGAAGTAGGTAAAATGTTAGAGGAAGGAGTCATTAGAAAATCAAATAGCCCTTATAATTTTCCTTTAATAGTTGTACCGAAAAAAGATCGAACATGGCGTATCTGCGTCGACTTTCCTCGTCTAAACGAGGAAACGATCCCTGATCGATTCCCAGTGCCATGTACTGACGATATTTTGTCTTTTTTAGGTCAGAATAAATATTTTACCAGTTTGGACTTACTTAAAGGCTTTCACCAGATATCATTAGAAGAAGATAGTATCCCATACACAGCCTTCAGCACAGCCAGGGGACATTATGAATTTTTGCGGATGCCTTTTGGTTTACGTTGTGCTCCTATAACATTTACAAGAATGATTAACATAGTGTTTGGAGACTTGTTAGGGGATATATTGCATGCCTATATGGATGATCTTGTAATCTTTTCCAACACCTTAGAAGAACATCTACGTAAGTTAGAACTAGTACTACAGAGATTAAGACAACATAACTTAAGGGTAAAGATTAGTAAGTGTGAATTTTTCAAAACAGAATTGATATATTTGGGTTTCATGGTGTCAAGCCAAGGTCTTAAAGTAGTCCATGATAAGGTGTCGGCTATACGTAATTTTCCCATACCTACTAATGTCAAGGGAATACAGCAATTTCTGGGTTGTAGTGGATATTACAGGCGTTTTATACGCAATTATTCAATAATAGCCGCTCCTTTAACTGATCTTACGAAGAAGGGCGTAGATTTCATATGGTCTGAGCAATATCAACAGGCGTTTAATACTTTGAAAGATGAACTGTGTAGTTCTCCTATCTTAAAATTTCCTGACTTCGGTAAGGAATTCTTCATTGCAACAGACGCCTCAGACTTAGGAGTAGGAGGGGTATTGCTTCAGCAATATGATAAACAGTTTTTCCCGATAGCTTTCTATTCTCGAAAATTGAGAACTTCCGAAAGTAAGTATGCAGTAATAGACAAGGAAGAACTAGCTATTGTTAATTCGCTAGTGCATTTTAAGTTCATAATTTACGGTTATCCCGTTAAGGTTCTTACTGACCATAAACCACTAACAGAGTTCTTTAAAGGCTTCAATCACAGCCCTAAACGAACTCGGTGGCATTTGATCATTCAAGATTTTGGCGCAAGAATCGGGTATTTACCTGGGAAAGCAAATATCATTGCGGATGCATTATCACGCAACCCCGTGTCATCTTGTACGGAGCCTTTAGCTGAATTAATAGATATATCAACATCCATGCCTATTGTAAAAACAATATCTGAACAAGAAGATTTAGGCTGGAGCGCTGAATTGTTACAGACTGAGCAAAGAAAAGATCAGAAAATAGAAACAATTATAAATGCTTTGAAAGGCAATCATAAAGAAAAGGAATATATAAAGTATAAGCAGCAGAATTATATAATCAAAGATAATATTCTGTGTAGGACTGTGACAAGGAAAACCCGCAATACACCACATGTAACTAACGACCAGGTAGCAGTACCAATCTCACTTATTTCCACTGTCCTGAATTGGTTGCATTCAAATCCATTACATGGACACCCTGGGTTCTCATTAATGTCACAGAAAGCCAAATCATTGTTTTATTGGCATACAATGCTTACAGATATAAAAAGACACATAGCTAATTGTCGCACATGTCAGGAAAACAAAGGGCATACGAAAACACCTGTAAGCCTAGGAGCTTATCCTGTGCCCAATCAACCCTTTGAAAGAAAACATTTAGATTTGTTAACAGGATTTTACGAGTCAGACAGAGGAAATAAGCACCTCTTAGTAATTATAGATGCTTTAACTCGATATACAGAACTAATAGCGCTTAAAACTAAAACTGCGATTGAATGCGCTAGGAAGTTTTACGAGTGTTACATTTGTAAACATGGAATTCCACACATGATAATCTCAGACTCGGGTGGTGAATTTGATAATCACTTTCTTACCTCATTGTGTGAATTCCTCAACATAAAGAAGATTAATACCATGATATATCACCCAGAGTCGAATGGGCTAGTGGAAAGAGCAAATAGGAAGATATTAAATATATTGAGGGTAACACTAGGGGGATCAGACCCCAACTGGGATATTGCAATACCGGCGGCACTGAGTACTCTGAATCATTCATATCATATATCAATTAAAATGTCACCGCATGAAGCATTGTATGGTACCCCAGTTAGAACACCTTTCCATGTATTAACGCCTACAACTAATCTATCAAATCCTTTAAAAGAATGTATAAATGCAAGTATAAGTCGATATGATATCCTTCGAAAGAATTTAGAAGAATCACAAATCATAATGAAAAGGAATCATGATAAAATAGCGAAACCAACTAAAACATATACCGTGGGTGATAACATCTATATTCAAATCAATGTCAGAAAAGGGCTCAACTATAAACTAACACCTAAGTTTGAAGGCCCATTTAACATTTTGGAAACATTAACGGCCAATAGGTTTAGAATTCAAAACGTAGCCCAACCCACGGATGAGAGAATAGTACCATTGGCTCACATAAGAAAATAAAAAGAAAAGAGAGGAAAAGAAGTGAGGGAAAATTCTGTTCTGTTTTATGTGATTAAAAGTTTTCTTTTTAATACAGGAGTAATTACATATATTTTTTCTCGTTACAGGTTTCCAAGATGAATTTTTTGTTGTTGGGAGTGATATTGTTCGCTCAGACATTTTTCTCGTATGGGATGAGTTCTAAGACTAAAAATATATATTTTAAATATGGCAATATAGTTGAAAGATAAGAAGACATTTTTATTACATCAACCAACGTAATTGTCGAAGTGCATATGCAAGCAATTTTTCTTCAAGAGAATGATGTCACTAGCTTAAGAACCGCCGTTTCAAGGTTTTCTGCATCATTGGATGAGTTGCATAGAAGACATTTTCATTTGACTACTAAGAGTTTGCTTGGATCAACATTAAAAGTTGCAGAGATGCTATCTGATGACTTGAAAAATAAGACTGGCGAGACAGGATCTTTGGCTTATGACCTTTTGATGTGGACTGTAGGACACGAACATAAAGAAAGACAGAATCCGTTCATTTATGCTGCATTAAGCATCTTTGGGTCTGTTGCAAGTTTAGGTTTAGGAATTTCCAATCGTCTTAAAATTAGTAATCAAAATAAGAAAATTGAGTTCTTGACTCATAAAGATGAATTGATTATGTCAGAACTAAGGGATCAGTTAGCTTCAATCAATAAAATTATGGATTTGTTAAATGAACATTCAGATAATATCGTTCAAATTATGGAAGTACAGGATTTGTTGGCAACATTAACGTATTATGATTCAAAGATAGATCACATACATAACAGAATTGCACATTTCATTGAGAAATCCAAGGATTATGTAGAAGCTATCACGTTAGCAACTAAAGGTGTATTGTCGCCCCATTTGTTGCCTATACGTTACTTAAAATTAGTTCTGGAGAACGGAAGGGATAAACTAGGCTATGTTCCTTTGTTAGACGAACATAGGTTAGAATTTTATTACAGCCTAATTACAGTAAACGTAGATAATAACAAGATTAGGATTACAATTCCCTTTGATTCTTCTGATGCCTGGCAATCTTACAGGATATCACCATTTCCGACTTTCATGACGAATCACTCAAATCCAGTAATATCCAGTTTGACAGGACACGTATTGATTTCCCCAGACAAGGAAACATATACGGTCATTGAAGACTTAAATCAATTAACCCACTGTTCAGACGCAATGGATAGAAAAATATGTACAGCTGACTCATTTGAATTCCGTAAAAACTTAATGGATTCATGCGAGTTAGGTATAGTGCTAGACGGTGCTCTCTCCCATACAAGTGAAAATTGTCTGGATAAGCTTTATCCCTTTGACAATAAAGAATTCAATTGCAGACTGAATAATGGCTCGTGGATACGATACGACAAGGACGGCTTTAATGTATCATGCCCTGACGGATCCACATCCTTCACCCACATCTTCGTCGCAGCAGATGGTTGTATCGGGACTTCCCCGAATTCCATGGTGACTGGTCTACGGACAATCATCAGAGAACGAGCCTACTTCGCGAACTTCACGTGGACCTCTACAATGCCAGCACTTCCTCTCCCATACAACGGAAATGTGGCAAAGCGGTTGATGAAACTTACCAAAAAGGACCACCTGTCACCGACTTATAAAGAAATTCTTCACCCCATACTACTGGCTGGTTTGTGTTTCACGGTGGTGATATTTATCGCCGTGAACATCCTTGTTTGGCGTAGGTTACGGCACAGCAAGCAGCTAAAAAGGAATGAGTTGCATAGCCCTGACAATACCCCCTATTTAATCCAGTTCAAAGCTGTTTGAGTGGCCACCTCATTCGCTAAGGGAGTAATTTGTCGGGAAGATGTTTGTATGAAATGCTGATTAGTACGCTAGTAATATGTAATTAAAGAAATTCTCTACATTTGCATTGTTAAAAATACATTTAAAACAACATTTAAAAAATAAATAAAATAAAAAAGGATATAAATCATTTTTTTCTCTCGGCATCTAATAAAAATATATAAGCCGGAATGTTAAAAAAGAAAAGAGAAAAAAAAAAATATAATAAAATATATAACAGAATCTATGGGCATCTAATAAAATATATCAGCCCTATATATAAATATATATATATATATATATATATATATATATATATATATATATATATATATATATATATATATATATATATATATATATATGTACGAAACCGTGGTACGTGTACGTACCAGGAATTCGTGTTTGTGCACTAAAAATTGAGTATCTTGTTTCTGACAAAGGTAACAATTATTCTTTATCAAGTTACCGAATCATATGTAAGTCAGAATTTATTTTGTTTTTTGGTACCATGTAATCATTTGCTAGCAATGTACCATATATGTGATCTTGGTTTTATCATGCATTTTTCTTTTTGCTTTGGTAATATCTTTTTTGTACGCATTATTGTTATTATTTTTTATTGTGCCTATTTGGACATTCGTCCTCAGTTGATTATGGCTAAAGTTAAACAAAGAATAATGCGTACGTCCAGTCACACCTAATAACCATATTTCGGCTTGTTGTTAAATTTTTGTAAAAAAAAAAAATTGAGATAGCTGGCCGAGCTAATGTAATGATTAGAATAGTTAATATTACATGTTTAAAACAAATGACGTAATATGTCATGTTGGTTGGAAGAGCTAACCCTGGGATTTGCTGTAGTCATTCAAATTGTAAACAGGACGTATAATGCAAACCTCGGCAAATTGACATTCTTTCTTAACGTCAACACATTGTCTCCTCGTGTGAAAGTTTGTGACGTCACCGGATGCAGGTGTCTTCCGATTCCGTCACGTGGCTAAATTAAACCAAGCATACGATATCTGTGATATCGATAATTTATTCAGTTCATATCTAAACTTCACCAGAATTGGTCATCTGGACCAACACAGCTTCCTCCAGTGATGGAGATGTTTAACTCTGTTGTTTTATAGAATAAAACTTAAAAACTATTAAGATGTATTCAGTTAATCCATTTAAATACATCTGAAAACAACTCATACTCAAATGTGTGCTTAAGACAGTGGCATGCCAATATATATACATATATATATATATATATATATATATATATATATATATATATATATATATATATATATATATATATATAATTATATATATATATATATATATATATATATATATATATATATATATATATATATATATATATATATATATATATATATATATATATATATATATATATATATACATATATATTTATTTATCTATGAATTATTACAGCTGAATGATTACATAAATTCCTGAGCTCTAAAACTCACATGATTATTTTACATGACCCAATTACACTTGAAAAATAATAACCGAGCTCTTAGAATGTTACGCAACTCCCAAAAAACAATATATAAAAACACTGAATAGTCAAAGGTCTCTTACGTTACACTCAAAACAAAAGTAGTTGATTACTTATGTGAACTATTTTAAACCAACTTCTTACTTTGGTTCTTAGGCAAGGATTACGAGTAAAGACCTGATAGAAAATATTGCTGATCAAAATGATATACACCTTACAGAAATAAATATATTCTGTATAAAGTTAACAATTATACAGAAAAATTAATACCAGAATTAAATCTCTTTAAATATTATATCAGAACAAAACATTAGACTAAGACAAGTAAATGTTTCTGTATGAAAATTATACAACCAATTGATTCATTGGAAATGAATTTATGAAAATATTTAATTTTGATAATTGATGAAAAGTGTCAGCAGTTTAACACTCGAATGAACATATAACACTGAAATCTAAATATATGTAACTGTTATGCTTAGGCCTTTTGCTTCAAATGAGGTTACCGAACAGTTAAGCAAGATAAATACACTTCACTATTTAACATAAATCTCACAGGGTCTGTTATAAAAATTTATGTAAACCTATACTTACATTAACGTACTACACTTGAATTAACATACAATAGCTTCATCAATGTTTGAACACACTATACACGGTGTATGTTGGATAGAAATCACAATTCACGTTTGACAGTAAAACACTATCCACACTTGAGAGGAGAGAGGGTGGGCTGACGTTGGCTCTTACAAAGGAATAGGCGGGAACTCTTTTGCCCCTTATTCATTCTTGGGGCTATATATATTAACTGAATTTGTCTCAAATTCCCTAAATAGATAATTCTCGTGGCTTGGGGGCAAGGCTCAAGCAACGAAATTGCTGAGGTAGTAAATTAAAAAAGGGATACTAACCTTGCTTGGGAGGAAAATTCTCTCTCAGCTAACTTTGCCCACCAACCCTCAAAACTTTAAAAAATACAGCAAATTTTATTCGATAATTTTCATGCACCTTATATCCATGTGAAAACATAGAGAGAGCGTAATCCCTCGTTCACATACACCGTGTATTTCATTCCGCATTTGTAAATGAGATTACATAAGACTGTAACAAAATACGTGAAATAAAAAGTTAATTCTTAAAAATTACGTAAATTTACCTCTACTGAATTGAATGAAAATGCAATCAAAAGAATGACGAAAGTTTCATGTGATTTACATACATTTGCTTAAACCTATATGAGAGGAATTCATCTTACAAGCGGGCTATACAACTCTTAAATAAACAAATGAAATACATGAATAAAATATTTACACTTATGGTAGGCCATTTCCGTTTCTATATTTAGGCTTTTTCACCTTTTTTTATTACTACATATATGCCTACTGTCTATTATTCTCTTCCCTTTTAACATATTTTAGCAATGAAATCACGAAAAACAAATGTAAATTTTATCATTATTTTAAAGATATTTCAAGATCTTCATAAAAGTTTTGTATTTTTTATATTGATAAAATACTTGCAGGTAATATAGAAGAATTTTATTGTATCATTGATAGAATTGCAGGATCTATTATCAAACTAAATAAAAAGTATATACAGTATGTAGATCATGGAAACGTTTGCTCCAAAAATATCCTATACAGTAGAAGAAATAGAAAGTTTTTATGGATATCTGGAGATATCTTTAAAATAATGATAGTTTACATTTGGTTATGGTGATTTCAATGCTAAAATATGTCAAAAGGGAAGAGGATAATAGACAGTAGGTAAATTTGTAGTCATAAAAAATGAGGGAAAAGCCTGAATTGTGAAACTAAAACACGAAAACAAAATGTTATTCTCAGTGAAAAAGGATATTAAGTTGAATGTGTAACACTGTTAAACAAGTCAAAGACAAATTACCATAGAATAGGTAGAAGTAAATTTGGTCTAGAGCTATTACGTAGTTGGTTGGCCAGGGCACCAGCCGCCCCTTGAGATACTACCGCTAGAGAGGTATTGGATCCTTTGACTGGTCAAACAGGAATGCATTGGATCCCTCTCTTTGGTTACAGCTTATTTTTTTCTGTGCGCACACTTAAACAGAATAGTCTGGCCTATTCTTTACATATTCTCGTCTTTCCTTATACACCTGACAACAATGAGATACTAAACACTTCTTCACCCCAAGGGGTAATTACTGTACTGCAATTTGTTCAGTGTACTTTCCTCTTGGTAAGGGTAGAAGAGACTCTTAAGCTATGGTAAGCAGCTCTTCTGGGAGAAGGACACTCCAAAATTAAACCATTGTTCTCTAGTCTTGGGTAGTGCCATAGCCTCTGTACCATGGTCTTCCACTGTCTTGGGTTAGAGTTCTCTTGCTTGAGGGTACACTCGGGCACACTATTCTATCTTATTATTTTTTTTTTCTTCTTGTTTTTTTGAAATGGTGTGTTGGGCAGGATGCCTGGTGGTTTATCAAGAGGTTGTCTTTCCCTTTTTTGATTCTTTTTCTTTTAAAAACCATCATTACTGTCCTCCCTTCAGTTGAAATGGCTATCCTGGAGGGTATTTAGCCTTGCATGGTGTATCGGGTCCTCAATATTGACCAGTTTTTCCGACTTTTTACTATAGTCTATGGGTTTCATCAATCACTTTATTCTTAATTCTGTACATATGGTTTTTGTTATAATTCTTGTTAGTCTAGTTTTTAAGTAAGATGTCTCTTTTTTTTTTTATTTCTATTGATTCTTATGCTGTCTGGAGACATTGAGCGAAATCCGAGACCAGTACGTCCTAGATTTCGTCAATGTCGTCTTCTGTATTGCAATATTCATGGTCTTCATGAAGGTATCCAAGACCTTACAGTTGCGTCCAGACAGTATGATATTCTTTTGTGCTCAGAAACTTTGGTTTTTAATATGAGGCACTCATCTGAGCTTCTTATAACTGGTTTTAAGAAGCCAATAATGTTGAAACGTGATGCCATCCCTAGGGCCAGGGGAATGGTGGTGTATTTTAGGACCGAGTACCCTGCTTCTCATAAGTCCTGCTATCAATGTGGATGTCATGAGATTCAGGTAATAAGAGTTTGTGGCAGGCATAACAACTTTTATTTGTGTTCCATCTACCGC
>NC_090728.1:128267566-128293184 GCF_036898095.1 Palaemon carinicauda
GGAAATAAATAAATGATGGGAACAGACTAACAATAATTCATTCTAAAAACAGTAACAACGTCAAAACAGATATGTCTTATATAAACTATAAAAAGACTCATGTCAGCCTGGTCATCATATAAAACATTTGCTCCAACTTTGAACTTTTGAAGTTCTACCGATTCAACTACCCGATTAGGAAGATCATTCCATAACTTGGTAACAGCTGGAATAAAACTTCTAGTATACTGTGCAGTATTCAGTCTCGTGATGGAGAAAGCCTGGCTATCAGAATTAACTGCCTGCCTAGTAATGCGAACAGGATAGTATTGTCCAGGGAGATTTGAATGTAAAGGATGGCCAGAGTTATGAAAAATCTTATGCAACATGCATAATGAACTAATTGAACGACGGTGCCAAAGATTAATATCTAGATCAGGAATAAGAAATTTAATAGAGCGTAAGTTTCTGTCCAACAAATCAAGATGAGAATCAGCAGCTGAACACCATACAGGAGAAAAATACTCAAAACAAGGTAGAATGAAAGAATTAAAACACTTATTCAGAATAGATTGATCAGCAAAAATCTTAAAAGTCTTTCTCAATAAGACAATTTTCTGTGGAATTGATGAACACACAGACCTAATGTGTTTCTCAAAAGTAAATTTTTTGGCGAGAATCATACCTAAAATTCTAAAAGAGTCATACAAATTGAAAGAAACAATATCAATACTGAGATCTGGATGTTGAGAAGCCAGTGTGCTTGACCTACTTATAGTCATACTTTGAGTTTTTTTTTAGGATTTAACTTCACACCCCATAATTTGCACCATGCACTAATTTTAGCTAAATCTCTATTAAGAGATTCACCAACCCCAGATGTACATTCAGGGGATGGAATTGATGCAAAGAGAGTAGCATCATCTGCATATGCAACAAGCTTGTTTTCTTGGCCAAACCACATGTCATGTGTATACAGTATGAAAAGTAATGGGCCAAGAACTCTACCCTGTGGAACACCGGATATCACATTCCTATACTCACTATGGTGCCCATCAACAACAACTCACTGAGATCTATTACTTAAAAAATCAATAATAATACTAAGGGACGACCCACCCACTCTCAACTGTTTGAGTTTGAAAACACGGGCCTCATGATTAACACGGTCAAAGGCCGCACTAAAATCAAGGTCAATCATACGAACTTCCTGACCACAATCAAAGGATTTCTGTATACATTGGAGATTGTAAGAAGGGCATCACATGCTCCAAGGTCTTTACGGAAACCAGATTGCAAACTAGGGAATAGATGAATACCTTCAGCAAACCTATCAAGACGTTTCGCCATAAGGCGTTCAAAAACTTTAGATAATATGGGAGTTATTATTATTATTATTATTATTAATATTAATATTATTATTATTATTATTATTATTATTATTATTATTATTATTATTATTATTACTGTATATGCTAAGGAGCAACCATAGTTGGAACAGGAGGATGTTATAAGTCCAGGGGTTCCGAGAGGGAAAATTGCCCAGTGAGAAAAGGGAACAAGGAAAAAATATTTTAAGAAAGTGACAACATTAAAAGGAATATAACCTATATAATTTTTAAAATGTTTAACAAATAAGAGGAAGAGAGATAATATGTAATAGAGTGCCGAAGTGTACACTGGAGCATGAGAAATCTAACAAATAATAGTGAAAAACCATGGTACACAGGGTATGGCACTATCCAAGAATATAGAACATTAGTTTGATTTTGAAGTGTCCTTCGAAAAGTTGAGCTAGCCATAGCTAGAGAGCTTCTTTGGGCTCAAGGCATGACGTCTTGATGGAAGGTTCCGTTAGTAGCTTCCTGAGGGTATATATGACTACAGTGGATATTCCCAGAGAATTAAACCAAAGGTTATCACAGAATTCTAACTTCTGGCACGAGTACCCTGAAGGTTTCCCTTTAGGATATCGTATATCAACAGGAGACGTATGCTTTGACACGCCACATGGCTATCTGCACTCCACACAGTATTTACGCTTCGAGGGGGAATGTGGCGAAATAACTGAGGAGCCGTTCCAAAGTTATCCTCCTACGTTACTGCTATGGTACCTCGCGACGTAAACAAACGGCAGCCATAGCTGTCCGCCATACTGTGTGACGTCACGTCCGTCCTCATTCCTTTCCTTGTAGCGATCTACAACGTTTGTTTTTTTCCCAGTGATTGATTTTTGTCGCCATGTCGCAACCTTCGGACTCACCTTCTTCGGGAAAGTTGAGTACCATGTTCTTGTATTGTTTAAATAAGCTCTGGCCGTAAAGTAACGATTTTTTATCCTTAAATCTTGTGTTTTGTGGCGGAGCTGTGCCTTGACCGGAGGCGTCATGTTACGACGCTGCTGTTCGCTTCGCATGCTTTAGCTAGTTAGCCAGAACAGCCCTCTCGGTTTCATAACTAATTTAATTTTATTAGTTATTTAGTCTTCATTGCTAGGAATTAGTTATATTATGCCAATAGTATTCTTCGGCGAACTCAGTTAGCCGACCCCCATGCTAGCCTTCTAGCCTATCCCTAGGCCCGATGACTAGTGTTCATGTTTACTTCCTGCATGATATAATAAGTATTCCTAGTATTTAGTTTAAATGAAGATATAGGCATTTTTACATACAAGATTCAGTGTTACACATGTATTTTCGCCTTCTAGGGACCATACAAGAGATCAGGCATGGTCCTTCATAGACACACTCCCCTAACCCAACGTTGGGGCCCTTGTATGCTTTCTTATCTCCCCTATTACCTCTGGGTAACCCCCCTCTGGGTAGCTATGCTTACTCTAGCCCTCTTACCCAGAATTGTATTCGGGTAGGTTAGGCTAGGCTGTTCTTCCCTCCTCCCTGCCATTGTTCATGGCGTGAGATCGGATAGAAACCCAGAGTACCTATCGTTCACACCAGTCCACCTTAAGAGAACGTCTTCTCTTTAAGGTTTAGACCGGGGCTGAAGGTGGAAAGGCTATGCCTTTCCCCCTAGACTGCACTTGGTTGGGACACGTTCCTTCCTCCCTGCAGTGTAGCTATTTGTCCTCCCAAACCTAGGAGAATGGTTTTCCTGGTTTAGGTTAGCCTTGGGGGATTTTGCTTTATTGTAGTTTAGGACAGTACACTAGTGCTGTACCTGATCAGGGCTAGCCCTCCCTGGGCTGGAGAGCGTTCTCTCCTGCCCAGTCGGGCTGGCACCCAAAAGAATCCCCCACCCCTTGGGAGTGTAAGGGTTGTAACCACCCTTTCTACTCTCTCTAAGGACCCCTATCCCCCTCCCCGCTCTATCCCTTTGTGTTAGCTTGCTTTCACACCTTTGTCCGCTGTCCTACAACACCTCCTCTGGGGAGAGTGGTGGAATTAGCTGTGCTCTTTGGCTAGGTGGGCCGCACTGCTACACTTCCCCTTCATATCTGAACTATGGGGTAGTGCCGGCAGCCGGCCTGCCGGCGGAAGATCTCCATCTTTGAGTGACCTCTGATCCTCCCTTTGGTTATCACAGGTACATAGCCATCTGCTGGCTCCCTGCCGCCGGATGATAGGCATATCGTCTCCTATCATGAGAGCACTCTTTCCGGAGGAAGGCCGGTTGGGTATAGGGTATTACCCTTCCTTACCTTCCCTCCTTACCTTTCTCTCTCCCTATCCTGGTGCCGGTCCACTGCCGTCTCCGCTTGCCGGCGCTGTCTGCCGACATCTTAGGTAGCCTTCCTGCTCCATCGAATGTTGCAAGCTAAGGTTTGCCAATGCCGACAGTCCGCCGGATGCCGGGGGCCGCCGTCGTGCCGGCGATTCCTTGTAATGGAAGCCTATGCTTGGCTCATCCGACTAGATGCTCTTTCCTCCCTTAGAACCCTACAGGTCCTAAGGAATTGACTACAGGAAAGATCCCGGCAATTGGCTGGACGGGACTCACAAGTATGTGTCTTCCTACTTCCTTTCTAGCTCAGCTATCTAGAGACCAGGTGATGGGTCTCGGTGGTAGTTTATAAGTATTTACTTGAATCTTTCTTTAAGATTAATGTAAGTCATAGCTTATGCCTTCCATGTACTCATTGTCTCTTTCTTTTACAGGAGGAGTACGTTAAGTGTGAGAGCTCCTTCTGTGGAGTTCGCCGCAAGGACTTCTACGGGCATCTGGGGTGCCGGACCCACGCCCCCTGTGCAGCAAAGAAAGGGAATCTCAAGTATTGGGATCCGTAGCCCTGTTCCCTCTACAAAGGCCTTCTTGATGAGGCGTTCGATAACCCCTCGTCCGCGGAAGCCAGGGACAACGTTCGAGAGAAACTGCGCACGTGGGTGCGTGGTTTCCAAAAGAACGCCACCGGGCCTTATCTCCCCGATGAGAAGATGAGGGCCCTGCTTTTCCCAAAAGCTTCAGCAGATTTTGTGATCCCCCGGGATGAGATTCCCTGTGTTCAACTTGTGGTTGAACCGGACGTTTCGGCCGCGCTCCGAAAATGTTACCTAGACGAGGTTGAGAAGATGTCGGAAGTGTCCGACAACACCGAGAGGACCCTCATGGGTGAGGATCTGGAGGAAGATGAGGATCAGGTGGAGTTCCCTGATTTAGAGGGCGAGGTCGCCCAAGCATCTTCGGTAGCTCCTGTCGTAGTCGAGGAGCCAGTCCCCTCTACCTCTGCCGCCTCGCTGCCCGTGCTACCAGCCACTGAAGATGCCATCCAGGGGCTGGTGGTACTGATGGACGAAAGGCTCCGTAGGAACCAAGAGGAGCTCAAACGCCATTTCATGGGCTGGAACCAACCGAAAAAGATCTCGGTTAAGGATCTTCCCCCCTGCTCGGAGTCTAACCCCTGGAGGTACGCCGAGCATATGCCAGTTACAACTGGCAAAATCTTTTTTAATGAAAAGCTGGGCACCCTCCCCTTAGAAGAAGTGTTCGATCACTCAAAAGCCCAAGGCATGCTGGCCGACTGCCTCAAGAGCCGTGGTTTCACCAACTCAAAGATGCCGGCATTGAGCGAGAAACACCCATTCTTCTTGCTCCCTCTACCACGACCTTTCCCTTTGTGGAGAAGGCCTTCCATGCGGTCAAGAAGTAAGAAGGCGGTGGAGGAAGGAAAGCCCTGCCCTACCCTGGAGGAGTGTAGGCCTCTCTCCCTCGCCCTTCCCCCCCTCGATAGATTCTGGAAAGACATCCAGTTTACCTTTACGGTTGGGAAACTGGAACCTGATGTCGCTGGTCGTCAGTTTAATGAAGATCTTCACAAGCTGAATGACCTCCTTATTCGCCGGGAGCAGGACATCAAGGAGAGGCTAGCTGCCTCCCTATCCCATCAGGTTTAACTTGAAGTTATGGCCGGGGACGTTAGGGTCCAAGACCTCTATATGGTTTTCGCAAAGACCCACCTAGCGACCGGGATGAAGGACTTATATAGCTTCATCAAGGCGGCAGTAAAACACTAACCCCGGAAACTAATCTCCTTCAACATCTGGGACAAGCATCTCTTCCCGTCAGCTCTGGTGAAAGAGATTGTGGACAAAGCCACCACTGAGAACCGGAACCTTCTCAGTAAGTGGGGCATGTCCCACAAAAGAAAGTCCTCTCAGGATGAAGGCCCACAGCCTAATAGGAATTCATCCAAACCTAGGCCTCAGCAGCGCCAACCAAAACGCCAGTTTCCGGCTCCCGCTACTCCCCAAGTAGTGGCACAGCCACAACCGACCTTTTAGTTGGTCCCCCAGCCGGTGGTGTTACAATCACGGGTCTTCACTACTGCCTACGAGCGACAATCCACTACCTTTGTCCCAGATGTAGAGGCTCTGGCAGAGACTCCTCTCGCCATCCCTCCAGGGGCAGGGGAGGAAGAGGAGCTAGCGGCCTAGGGGGCAAACCCTCGGGAAACCAGAAGCAATGAAGTGCTTCCGGTGGGAGGAAGACTCTGCCACTTTCAGGATCGCTGGACCTTCGATCCTTGGGCACACAGTATCATCAAGAAGGGACTGGGTTGGAGCTGGACACAGCCACCTCCAACCTTCCACCAATTCTTCCAACCATCAACCCCCTTCTTGGAAGAATATGTCCCAGAACTCTTGAACAAGGTGATCAAGAGGGTAAGGTCTACCAGGTTCCAGGGAAGACGGTTTTGTGTTCCCAAGAAGGACTCAGACAAGCTCAGAGTCATTCTTGACTTGTCCCCCCTCAACAAGTTCATTGTGAACAACAATTTAAAGATGCTGACTCTTCAACAGATAAGAGCCCTACTGTCTCAAAAGGCCTACACAGTTTCAATAGACCTGGTGGACGCCTATTAGCACATCCCAATGAACAACCATGCTTCCTCCTACCTAGGATTCAGGCTCCACAGAAGAAGCTACGCCTTCAGGGCCATGCCCTTCAGGCTCAACATGGCTCCAAGAATCTTCACCAAGCTAGCAGACACAATCGTCCACCAGCTACGCCTCCAGGGCGTCCAGCTGATTTGCCTACCTCGACGATTGGCTGTTCTGGTCGACATCGCCAGAAGACTGTTTGCGAGCCTGCAAAAATGTGACCCAGTTCCTGGAACATCTGGGTTTCAAAATAAACACCAAGAAGTCTCGCCTCTCTCCCGCTCAGAAGTTCTAATGGTTGGGAATCCACTGGAATCTTCAGTCACACCGCCTTTCCATCCCACTGAAGAAAAGGAAGGAAATAGCCGGGTCTGTCAAAAGACTTCTCAAATCCAAAGGGATCTCAAGACGACAGCAGGAGCAAGTACTTGGCTCCCTACAGTTTGCCTCAGTGACAAACCCCTTGCTACGAGCACAGCTAAAGGATGCTTCAGGAGTGTGGAGACTAAACGCATCCATTGCCCGAAGATATCTCAAAAGACCCCTACCGAACAGGCTTCGCTCTCTTCTAAGACCGTGGTCAGAAGCAAGGACCTCGAGAAGATCCATCCCTCCTCAACCTCCACCTCCGTCGATCAACATCCACACGGACGCCTCTCTGGAGGGTTGGAGGGGTCACCCCCCTCAACGAAAAGTTCAAGGAACATGGTCTCCCCTGTTCAAGACGTTCCACATCAACATCTTGGAGGCCATGGCAGTTCTTCTCACTCTGAAGAAATTATCTCCGCGTCCTTCGATACACATTCGTCTAACTCTGGACAGCTCTGTAGTAGTCAGATGTCCCAACCGTCAGGGCTCGAGATCGCCCCACCTAAACCAAGTGCTATTACCCATCTTCCGCCTGGCGGACAGGAAGAAATGGTACTTGTCTGCAGTTCACCTACAAGGGTTCCGCAATGTGATGGCGAACGCTCTATCGAGGACAAGCCCCATAGAGTCGGAATGGTCCCTAGACGCAAGATCATTCTCCTTCATCTTTCGTCAAGTCCCGGAACTACAGATCGATCTCTTCGCGACGAGCGACACCAAACAACTTCCTTGTTATGTGGCCCCTTACGAGGACCCCAAGGCGGAAGCAGTGGACTCATGACCCTGGACTGGAACAGATGGTCCAAGATTTACCTGTTCCCTCCACCCAACCTTCTGCTTAAAGTCCTCTTCAAGCTGAGAACTTTCAAGGGAACAGCAGCCCTAGGGGCTCCCAAGTGGCCCCGGAGCAACTGGTTTACCCGAGTTCTGGAGCTACAGCCCAAGCTGATCCCTCTGCCGAGCCCAGTTCTCTCCCAACAGGTGCAGAAATCGACTATCTTCGATTCATCAAAGAAAGTCCAAGACCTTCATTTCATGATTTTCTATCCCTAGCCGTTAAGAAAAGGTTCGGTATCTCGAAGAAAAGTTTAGACTTCCTAGAGGAATACAAAACAATACGAATCATCATGGAAGAAATGGGTGTCCTTTGTCAAGGCAAAATATCCTACGGAAATCTCCATAGATTTTTGCATGTCCTTCTTTATTCACCTTCATGGACAAGGCTTGGCAGCCAATACGATTTCCACTTGTAAATCGGCCTTGACTAGACCACTACTGTACGCCTTCCAAATAGATTTGTCCAACGAGATCTTTAACAAACTCCCAAAGGCATGTGCTAGACTCCGTCCTGCACCTCCACCGAGACCCATCACCTGGTCTCTGGTTAGGTGCTTCAATTTGCCTCTAACTTGGACAACGAATCTTGCCCTCTGAAAGACTTGACTCAAAAAGTAATTTTCCTTTTCGCTTTCGCATCGGGAGCTTGAGTCAGTGAAATAGTGGCATTATCAAGAGAGGAGGACCAGATACATGTTCGCCGAAACAGGGGAACTTACCCTCTTCCCTGACCCTGCGTTTCTCGCCAAAAACGAACTCCCCACCAAGAGATGGAGACCCTGTAGAATCTGCCCTCTGAAAGATGTCTCTCTATGCCCAGTGGAGAGTCTTGAGGTCTATCTTCGAAGAACTCCAGACTTTGGCGGAGGACAACTTTTTAAAGGAGAAACATCGGGTAGCAACCTGTCACTTAAACAACTAAGGGCGAAAATCACCTACTTTATTCGCAGAGCGGATCCTGACAGTACACCCGCAGGTCATGATCCTAGGAAAGTCGCCTCTTCCCTGAATTTCTTCCAAGGAATGGATTTCGAAAGCCTCCGACCATTCACAGGCTGGAAATCATCTAGAGTGTTCTTCAGACACTATGCGAATCAGGTGCATGAAATCAAGAGATTCGTGGTAGTAGCAGGTAGTGTAATGAAACCTGCTGTTTAGTGCTGCGTAGAACAGTGAGTTATTTCGGGACTCTAACTCAACAGGTTCTTGTGTTGACCCAAGGTGAAGTGACATAGATTCTCACACATGTGCCACATGTTCCTTGACATGAAGTGTATAGTGATTTTAAAACAGACTTTCGTTCGTCCGGGAACTTATGTGTATGAAGGTAATAATTTTTTCCTTTTCAGATTCCACATTATTGTCTGTCAACTCATAATCTATGTCCATTATTCATTTATATTATTGTAAATACTTACCTTACTTTAATTTTGCAATTTCTTGAATAGAATAGATATTTTATTCACCATATGCGTCTTATTTCGCCTTTTCCATATGAAAATAAATGGCTGTTACGGTTTTCTTTGCCCCTATTCTCATTGTTATATTATGTATAATAAATCTCCTGTCTGAAATATGCTCACCAATCAGTGAAATATTGTTCCTACATAAATATTTACCTTCTTATCTGTCCACGAGACCGACACGATCTTCTCATCCAGGTGAGTTTATCTTCATCAGGGCACTTCGAGATATTCCTCTTGTCCAAACAGGACCTCCATGCCAGAGGGCAG
Organism: Palaemon carinicauda; assembly: GCF_036898095.1. NCBI lineage: Eukaryota > Metazoa > Arthropoda > Malacostraca > Decapoda > Palaemonidae > Palaemon > Palaemon carinicauda. The sequence goes on from NC_090728.1 coordinate 128,276,820, forward strand.
GATGCCATGTTATTGTCATGCCACTGGTAGTGACATATAACGGAGATGTCACGGTCTCTATGGTCACCAGACCAAAGGAATATTGTTTGAAGTAGAAGGCACTTGAAATGGGGAGAAACCACGATACACTAATTCTCTGGTACACTTCGATCAGGACGTCATGGCTTGAGCCCAAAAAACGGATTTTGAGCAAAGCAAAAAATCTATTTTTGGGTGAGATAGCCATGACGTCCTGATGGACCCGTCCTACTGTTCCAGTTCAGCTTGTCAGGCCCCTCCCTGCTATACTGTATCGTGGAGGACGGACATGACGTAACACAGTATGGCAGACAGCTATGGCTGCCGTTTGTTTATGTCGCGAGGTACCGAAGCAGTAACGTAGGAGGATAACTTTGGAACGGCTCCTCAGTTATCTCGCCACCTTTCCCCCTCGAAGCGTAAACGCTGTGTGGTGTGCAGATAGCCATGTGGTGTGTCAAAGCATACGTCCCCTGTTGATATACGATATCCTAAAGGGAAACCTTTAGGGTACTCGTGCCAGAAGTTAGAATTCTGTGATAACCTTTGGTTTAATTCTCTGGGAATATCCACTGTAGTCATATATACCCTCAGGAAGCTAATAAAGGAACCTTCCATCAGGACGTCATGGCCATCTCACCCAAAAATAGATTTTTCGCTTCGCTCAAAATCCGTTCTTTTACCCGGATCATGAGGAAAGTGGCCACTGAACAGTTACAGTGCAGTAACCTTTTGAGTGATGAAGAATTGTTTGTTAATCTCAGGGCTATCAGGTTTATGAGGACAGAGTATAATATGTAAAGAATATGATAAACTGTTCGGTGTCTGTGTAAACAAAGGGAAAATGAATCATAGTCAAAGAGAAGGATCCAATGTATTACTGTCCGGCCAGTCAAAAGACCCAATAACTCTCTAACGGTAGTATCTGAATGGGTGGCTGGTGCCCTGGCCAACCTATTACCCATAAAATCAGTTACGAAGCATATCAAAGCTGACCAGATTTATTTTCGTTACGGGACTCTAAAACCACATCAAACTGAATAGCCTATGACTATGCTTACCTGGTTCCTTAAACCACTCATCGTCTAATTTTATACCGGATTACCAATTGGGTAAGTAATTCAGTAATAGGAAACAAAGTGAAAGAAAAGAATTAAATGAGGAGGAATAACGGCTAAAATAGAATGACGCAAATAGAAATTTGACTAGATAGCATTAGTGATATAAATTATACAATAAGGCTTATGATAACCATCTCTATTTAAAAAATATATTTATATCTACCTTGATATTTTGAGCTTCCAATTATTTAGTTCTAAGATTGGAAAAATCCTTTTTCAATTTGTTTACGGTTGCATAATTATCGAACATTGCTAAAGAAAAGATTACCAGAATTAGATCTACATCATATCTACTTCATTGAGGTAGATGTATAGTCTAGTGATATTTGAATATAGTGGATGATTATACACATTTTGAGTATACGCAAAATTTAAAACTGATGCTTGAGATAAAACCTCTACTAAACACACACACATACATGCACGCACAAACACACACACAGACACACACACACACAAACACACACACACACACACACACACACATATATATATATATATATATATATATATATATATATATATATATATATATATATGTGTGTGTGTGTGTATAAATATATATGTATATATATATATATATATATATATATATATATATATATATATATATATATATATATATATATATATATATATATATATATATATATATATATATATATATATATATATATTGATAGATAGATAGACAGATAGATATATAGATACATAGATACAGTTCAAATCATGTGAGGAAACGCAATTAAATATTGTTCAATACATCATGAAAGACATGACCATACAAAAGAGTGTTATGAGAACTTTGAGTACATGAGATTCAAAAACAATTCATTCGTTTAAGTTATTAGTTATATTTCTGTTTTTAGATCAAATTTGCCAATGTAAATATAATTTTCAGTCTTACTTTCAAATTAATCAGGAGACACCTTGTACACCCTCAACTTATTTAGCAAGACAATGTTGGTTTCATGGAGGAAAATACTTAATGGATAATGCTATATGAATATAGATATTACAGACAACCCCCAAAACAAAAATAGCATAAAAGATAACGCACCTTCACTAAAATCATATATATACAGTTCAATTCTTTTGACGAAAACATCAAGCGTAGTCTAGTGAGGGTGCACAGTAGACAATTTGAAAAAACGTAATTAATTATTGTTTAATACATTATCAAAGACATGACCTTATAAAAGTGTGGTATGACAACGTTGTGTACTAGGGATTAAAAAACAATTCTATCGGTGGAGTTATTATTTATATTTCTATTTATGGATTGAATTCGTCAATGAAAATTTAATTTTCAGTCTTCTAACATTCAAATTAATGTGAGGACACTTTATACACGCAACATATTCCGCAAGAAAATGACGGTTTCATGGAAGGAAAGCCTTTAATGTATATTGCTTTATGAATATAGATATTATAGACTATCCTCCAAAAACAATTATAACATAAAAAAATAACAACCCTCTGAACGGAAATCTTCTTTCAAATATTGATTGTGAATTGGCAGAGGGAAAAGTCATAAAGCTACTAAAAAACCCTGTACATGACCTAGATAGCAGCATTTACAGTACCAAACGTCCACTGGGGAAGGTTATGTTTGTGTTTATACTCTTTTATTTTGTTTGTGTGAGGAAAAATCTTGTCCCCTTATTTTCCGTGAAATACCAATTATAACCTTTTACTCAGGTGATCAAGGAAGCAAGGAAAATCTCAAACATGGGGGACTTCATGGAAATGTGGTTGAAAATAATAAAGAGGAAGTATCCAGGAACATTTCTCTCGCAATATTTTTCTTCTTCTTTTGCAAAATAAGGATAAAAGTCATGGTGCCTGAAAAAACAATTATTTCTTTTTCCTGAGGATTTATACCCTCTGCAGCCTTTCTCTCAAAATATTTTTTTTCTCCAAGTTATGGGTAAAATATTTTAATATCTAAAAAAATTACCTTCTCTCCCAGATGATATATATCGTCTTGGCTATCTAAAAAGGTTTCCAATCAGACGTTTTACATTTTATATTTAATAAATGAATTAATATATCATATCTTTCATAATAACGTGGCTGAACTTTCATGGTTTATCGTTCCTACATTGGAAAAAATTTGCCCAAGTGCGACAATTTCAAAGCTGTAATTTCTATTAAATCCATTTTATAAAGCCTCAGTGCGAGATCACTGTAAATGTCAGGAGTCAGAACTCTATTTGCCCAATGATGACATGTGTTGGATTTCTTAGACTATAGTTGTAATGGACGTATTCATGATTCTTTACTTTAAAGGTCTAATTTCCCCAGAGAATGTAGATAAAAAATTATAATGGGAATAATTTTATGAAATAGCTTTTATTAAATAAATGGAGTTAGAAGGTTTTAGTCTTACCAGTGATTAAAAATAATCCTTTAGAGAATGGATCAGCTTCTTATAGCATCTACATTGTGAAACATGCTGCATTTTTTTCGCATTTACATAACAACTATGGTTATAGTTACAGGGAACTTTTAATAAATAATACCGTGCATTATTTACACTAGCTGGGTACTGTAGAACTCCCACTGCCATTATTGGATATCTTTATCTTTACAATTTACTGTAGCAAACGTAATTCTGCCTTGATTGAGGAAACAAAATAAATTGAAGTACTAATTTTAATTTTACCTTTTTGGTGGCGTAAAGGTGGAGAGGGAAAACAAAAAACACTAGCAAAATGATTACCTTTAAACTTATCGTTGTCAAAAAAATGAAATAAGTAATTTTAAGTAGTATTCTGCTTGTTTTGTGCGATTTTGATATTTATATGCATAATCAATAGGTAGGTTCTGAAATGAGGTCATATGTTCTAAAGCATAACATCTTTATAAACTTGATATGAATATAGTCTCAAGCATATTTGATATATATATATATATATATATATGTATATATATATAAATATATATATATATATATATATATAATATATATATATATGTATATATATATATATATATATACATATATATATATATATATATATATTTATATATATATATATATATATATATATATATATTTATATATATATATATATATATACATAGATATATATATATATAAATATATATATATATATATATATACATATATATATGTATATATATATATATATATATGTACATATATATATATATATATATACATGTATTTGTAAGAATATATACATATATATACATATTTATATATATATATATATATATATACTTGCAAATACATGTATATATATACATATATATACACTTACAAATACATGTATATATGTATATATATATATGTAAATATATATATATATATATATATATGTAAATATATATATATATATATATAATATACTTATATATATATGTAAATATATATATATATATATATATATACTTATAAATACATGTACAAATATATATGTATATATATATGTATATATATATATATATATATATGTATATATATATATATATACATATATATGTATATATATATATATATATATATACATATACATGTATAAATATATATATATAAATATATATATATATATATATATACATATACATGTATAATTAAATAAATAAATAAATAAATATATATATATATATATATATATATATATTGCTAAATGAGTAAGCATTTGGGTCTACATGTATATAGAGGTGTTGCAGATGGAAACATATTTTATGCTGGATTTGATTATGGAAAGGAATTGGAAGGTTTATTTAGTTCAACGATACCTGTAAGGTTTATGGCTTTTAAGTGGTGAGTTGTAGTGAGAGGAACACGCTATAGCCAGATAAAAGGATATTGTATTGTAATAGTTTTGTATGTCTGAATATGGAATGATGTCACCTTATAAAAGTGAGTGCATATGTGCGAAGAATATGAGAAGACTGAAACTAGGAGAGAGTTGTTAACATATTTTGAATCCATTAAATTGTTGAATATGGGGAGCATGAAAGGATATTTGAAATAATAGTTTTGATTACTGAGATAGAGGATAGGGAAATGAATGTTGATGCTAACAAATATAGTGTCTGGATTATTTAAACATTTGCATTGCATGTTTACCTGGTTTTTCAAAGTCTTTAGCACTAAAAATCTGGCTTTGAGATGATATAAATGAGTATTTTTTATCAAAAAAGATTATTATGACGCATGTTTTTAAACTCTGAAGTGTATATATAAGAGCAAGTATATGGATATAGTAAATTAAGGATTACCTTGCAATATATTTGATTATTTCTTGAAAAAAGAAAAGGTAAATTAAATGTACAGCAGGTTATAGATAAAAGTGTGAACATTGACCTGTAAACGTAATGCAAACTGTTGGAAAAACGAATATGTGGAGAGAGAATTAAACACCATATTTTTTTTTCTTAATAAATTATATAAATGCTTGAATGGGCATTAAGAAAATATAGATTTTTCACAACAGGTTAAGATATCACCTAACTGAAATAAGTAACGATGATACCATAGATAACTGAAAGGGAATGGATAAGATAGCTTCATTCGTATCCAAAATAATTTATAGATATATTGATTATAAGGTTTCTAGATGCAGTGATCTTAACGATAATGAACCAATGTGCTTATCGTATAATAATAGAACGTATTCCACATAAAATGCTCGAGAAATAATATTACTCAAGAAAAAACTTATTTCTTTGAAGAAAAAAAAATATCTGCTTTTTCAAAATTACAGCAGCATTATTGTACAGTAATGTAAGCTTACACTTATTTTCGCTCCGGTGGAACTTGTCTTAAGAATCGAATCTATTGTAATTGTTCCTTTGCTTTTCTATAAACAGGGAAATATAAAGTTCATGACCTGATGTTTTTGTAGATGAATATAAAAGTAAGTCTTTTGGTACCTTCATATTCGAAAAAATAATTTACAAGCTCTTTTACCAAAGTAATTATAAAGTTTTTGTTGTTTTCCAGTAACTTAATTGTGTAGTTGATTTACGCAGATCTGCCCGGATTTAATTTAGGTTGATTCAAAATCTCACGCTCTATGCATTTTCTAGAAAAAAAAAGAGAAAAAGAAAACGAATCCAACCAGCTATTTCTCGGTTATATGAATGAAGGAACAATGAGCCATGGTTCTTTAACGAATCTCATAAAGTTATCAAGAAGAAGTATTGTTTTTCATTATTAGTAAAAGGCGTTTAAATTAAGAATTTGTTTTATAAAATTTTAAATATTCCATAAACCCTAAGCAGAGATAATGTTACCGCAGGTGAGCATTTTCTTGTTGGAGCATTCGTTATGTAGAGGAACTTAAAAAATAAATAAATGTCAAATAAGTGCGAAAGGATGTGATGTATATTGAAGACAAAGAATTTCCACCATGACATTATTCATAACAGATCTCTCTCTCTCTCTCTCTCTCTCTCTCTAGGTGTATACATACATACATATATATATATATATATATGTAGGCTATATATATATATATATACATATATATATATATATATATATACATATATATATATATATATATATATTATATATATATATATTTATATATATATATATATATGTATATATATATCTATCTATATATATATATATATATATAAACTATATATATATAAATATATATATCATATATATATAATTATATATATATATATATACTGTATATATATATATATATATATACAGTATATATATATATATATATATACTGTATATATATATATGTATATATATATATATATATGAATATATATATATATACATATATATACATATATATATATATATTATATAGCATCTTCATCATTATTTAATCCTATGCCTATTGACGCAAAGGGTGTCGGTTAGATTTGGGCACTCGTCTCTGTATTGAGCTTTCAATTCAATACTTTTCCTTTCACTATTTCCCATATATATATATATATATATATATATATATTATATATATATCAAGATACATATATATTTATATATATATATATATATATATATATTTATATGTTATATATATTATTATATATATACATACATACACACGCACACAAACACACACACACACACACACATATATATATATATATATGTGTGTGTGCATATGTATATTTATATTATATATATATATATATATATACATATATATATATATATATATATGTACATATATATATATATATATATATTTATATATATATATATATATATATGTATATATATATATATATATATATATAAATGTGTGTGTCAGGTAATAAAGATCTTGAAAATAACAGAACAAATATGAGAAAAATCTAAATTGTTCAATATGATTTCGTTCTTTTTATGTTAAAAAAAAAAATAAAAATAAAAATATAATTGATTCGCAGGACTAAATTAATGAAGGAAATTATGCTGCCTTGTCTTTATGATGTTTGTTAAAGGAAAATAAGAATATCAAGTGAATAAGAAATAGACAGTTTTGGTATTTTAATCTAACCTATTAAGTTGTGTGGGTTCACAAATTGCTTTTTTGAAGCATTGTGGTTGGCCAGGGCACCAGCCGCCCGTTGAGATACTACCACTAGAGAGGATTGGATCCTTTGACTGGCCAGACAATAATGCATTGGATCCCTCTCTCTGGTAACGGTTTATTTTTTCTTTGCTTACACATACACAGAATAGTCGGGCCTATTCTTTACATATTCTCGTCTCTCCTCATACACCTGAAAACACTAAGATACTAAACACTTCTTCACCAGAGGGGTTAATTACTGTACTGCAATTGTTCAGTGTACTTTCCTCTTGGTATGGATAAAAGAGACGCTTTAGCCATGGTATGCAGCTCTTGTAGGAGAAGGACACTCCAAAATTAAATCATTGTTCTCTAGTCTTGGGTAGTGCCATAGCCTCTGTACCATGGTCCACTGTCTTGGGTTAGAGTTCCCTTGCTTGAGGGTACACGCGGGCACACTTTTCTATCTTATTGTTTTTTCTCTTGTTATTTTTAAATGGTGTGATGGGCAGGCTTAATAAAAGGGCCATGGATGCATAGTGGTTTATCAAGAGGTCGCCTTTTCCTTTTCTGATTCCCTTTCTTCTCTAAACCATCCTTACTATCCTCCCTTCAGTTGAAGTGGCTATCCTGGAGGGTATTTAGCCTTGCATGCTGTATCGGCTCCTCCATGTAGACCAGTTTTTCCGACTTTTTACTATAGTCTACGGGTTTCATCAATCACTTTATTTATGAATTGATTGTACATATATTTTTGGTTATAATTCTTGTTAATCTAGTTTTTAAGTATGATGTCTCTTTTTTATTTCTGTTAATTGTTATGCTGTCCTGAGACATTGAACGAGATCTGGGACCAGTACGTCCTAGATTTTGTCAATGTCGTCTTCTATATTGCAACATTTGTATTCTTCATGCGAATATTCAACACCTTACAGTTGCGTCCAGACAGTATGATATTCTTTTGTGCTCAGAAACTTTGGTTTCTAATATGAGGCACTCATCTGAGTTCCTTATAACTGGTTTTGAGAAGCCAATAATGTTGAAACGTTATGCCATCCCTAGGGCCAGGGGATTGGCGTTGTATATTAGGACTTAGTACCCTGCTTCTCATAAGTCCTGCTATCAATGTGGATGTCATGAGATTCAGGTAATAAAAGTTTGTGGCAGGCATAACCTCTTTTATTTGTGTTCGATCTACCGTAATCTAGACATAGATTATTCTGTCTTCGATTGTCATTTTACCATTATGGCCAAGATACAAGATGATAGAAATGCTTCTTTTGTCTTTGTTGGTGATTTTAATGTCATCATAGGGAGTGGTTAAGTTCTATCTCTCCTACCGATCGCCATGGATTAAGAGCTTTAGACTTTGACTCTGAATCAGGCTGTGAGCAAATCATAAATGAAGCTACTCACAGGTCTGGTAGTTGCTTGGACCTCGTATACACTGACTCCCCTGGCGTTATAAATAGTAAGGTTGGTTCTCCGGTCGGGAAATCTGATCATGCCTTGATTTCATTAGTAGTGAAGACTGAGCAGCCTGTCCCTGATGTATCATACTCTTGTAAAATTTATATGAAATCCCTAGCAGACTGGAATGAGATTTTGCATGTTCTTTTGTGCTTGAATTGGTCTCAATTATATAGTAGTGTAGATCCTGTTGTCCCTTTGAATGAGAATCTAATCAACATAATTGATAGGCGTATCCCTTCTCGTGTGCTAAGGTACCTAGTAAAGGACAAACCGTGGTTCAATGATGATTTTAGACGTGCTTATTTGGAGAAGCAGGAGGCCTATCATCTCTGGAGGGTAACAGATCAGATTTGACCTGGAATAACTCAAGAACATAATGGTGGTCTACCCTTAAATCTGTACTCTTTGTTGTTGATGCATCAGTTCCTCCCTTACTCAAACCAGATGGCTCAGTCACTGAATGTCCAAAGGAAAAGGCAACCCTTTTGGCTCATGTTTTTGACAGTAAAAAGAGTAATGAAAACTTGAACTTCCTCAATCCCGTTTTCCTGATGCTAAACTAGCTAGTTTAGCTTTTCGATCTCTTGAAATTATAGCTCTGTTGATGGACCTTGATGCTTATGGAGGTGTAGACCCAAATGGTATTTTTCCTTTGTTTTTTTTATAAAGCCAGCAGATTTCTTAGTTCAAAAGTTATCTGTTATTTTGCGCAAGTTAGCATGAAGAGGATCTTTTAGCACTTGTTGGAGAATTGGTGATGTTACTCCTCTGTGTAAATGTGTTTGTGGTAGCTTAAGTCCCACTGATTACCGCCCAATTTCCATAACTCCCATATTATCTAAAGTTTTTGAACGTCTTCTGGCAAAACGTCTTAATAGGCTTTCTGAAGGTAATCATCTAATCCCTAGTTTGCATTTTGGTTTTCGTAAAGGCTTTGGAGCTATGATGCCCTTCTTACAATCTCTAATGCTGTACAGAAATCCCTTGTTTATGGTCATGAAGTTCGTATGATTGGCGTTGATTTTAGTGCTGCCTTTGACTGTGTTATCCTGAGGCTCTTGTTAGCAAACTCAAACAGTTGGGAGTGGGTGGCTCGTTTCTTAGCATTATTATTGATTTTTCAAGTAATAGATCTCATAGAGTTGTTGTTGATGGACACCATAGTGAGTATAGGAATGTGATATTCGGTGTTTCACTGGTAGTGTTCTTGGCCCATTACTTTTCATACTATATACACATGACATGTGGTTTGGCTTAGAAAACAAGCTTGTTGCATATGCAGATGATGCTACTCTCTTTGCATCAATTTCATCCCCTGAATATAGATCTAGGGTTGGTGAATCCCTTAATGGAGATTTAGCTAAAATTAGTGCATGGTGCAAATGATGGGGTTAAATCCTAACAAACCTCAAAGTATGATTGTAAGTAGGTCAAGGACGGTGGCTCCTCTACATCCGGATCTCAGTATTGATAATGTGTCTTTAAATTTGTATGCCTTTTTTCAATTTTAGGTGTGATTCTCGACAGCAAATTTACTTTTGAGAAACACATTAGGTCTGTGTCTTCTTCAATTGCACAAAAAATTGGCTTATTGACAAAGTCTTTTAGGATTATCGGTGATCAATCTATTCTGAAGAAGTGTTTTATTATTTCTTTCTACCTTGTTTTGAGTAATTTTCTCCTGTCTGGTCTTCAGCTGCTGATTTTCATCTTATTTTGTTGGTCAGAAACTCATGGTCTATTAAATTTCTTATTCCTGATCAAGATATTAATCTTTGGCATCGTCGTTCAATTAGTTCATTATGCATGTTGCATAAGATTTTTCATAACTCTGACCATCCTTTATATTCAAATCTCCCTGGACAATACTATCCTGTTCGTAATACTAGGCATGTTGTTAATTCTAATAGCCAGGCCTTCTCCATTATGAGGCCCAATGCTACACAGTATTCTAGAAGTTTTATTCCAGCTGTTACCAAGTTGTGGAATGATCTTCCTAATCGGGTAGTTGAATCAGTAGAACTTCAAAAGTTCAAAATTGGTAAAAATGTTTTTATGTTGACCAGGCTGACATGAGTCTTTTTACAGTTTATATATGACATAGCTGTTTTTGGCGTTGTTAATAGTTTATGTCATATCTATTTTCACATTGTTACTGTTTTAGAATGATTTATTGTTAATTTGTTCTCATCATTCATTTATTTCCTTATTTCCTTTCCTCACTGGGATATTTTTCCCTCTTGGAGCCCTTGGGCTTATAGCATCTTGCTTTTCCAACTAGGGTTATAGCTTTGCTAGTAAGAATAATAATAATGATAATAATAATAATAATAATAATAATAATAATAATAATAATAATAATAATAATAATAATAATAAAATATAATCTTGGATAACTGATAATGTGTTATACCAATCTTTCATAAAATTTCTGTAATATACATAAACAAAAAAAAATTACTTTGTATACCAATCGATAAGAAAAACATATAACATAAAAAGCAAGTTCATCCATTTTTTATAATCATTACTATCATAAAACAAATTTTCTTAGAAATTGAGCCGATTTGCAAAAATAAGGACGTCCTCGTTTATTTCCTGAGAGATTCACTCGGAAAATTATTCCTTTTGATGGAAAATGTGAAGCTAAACTTTTTTTTTTAATTAGCTGTATGAACAAAAATATTTAGAATAAAACGTTTAATCTTATTCCTTAAAGACATATGTAATCTAGTTTCTTATAAAAACGAGTGAAAAGGGCTGAATAAATATGAGTAAGAAACGTGGTTATTAAAAGAAGCCAAGTTTACACATTTTTGTGGGGCTCAAATTAACTTTTTTTGTATGATTTTTACAGTTTTTAGAAGGAAATTCGTATTATTTTTTCTTAAAATAATTTCTAATGAAAGAAATAATGTTCATATAATGGAAATATTCAGGAGACAAAGAATAATTCATTACTTGAAAAGAAACCTAAATTTCTCCTCCTACTGGCTTATGTATCTTTATTGACAGAGTAACTATATCAATCATAATCTAATATTTTTATTTACTAAACACAAATTCGATCTGGAAATACATTATTCCTTTTATAGCTATTAAACACTGTATTTGTTATCACTATATCATTCAACTCACTTATTGTGGATATATAAAGTGATATTCCCAAATTGATCTAATAAGCATTATTTGATTGAAGGTTTCGAATATATACGGTTAAGACACTTTTGATAATCAATTATACTTTAATATATATGTAGCAAAACACTAAATACATTTTCGATATATAAGTAAATCACATTTATGTAATATCGAAAAAAGAGATTTCAACAAAAACATATATAGAAAGGATTGTATGAATCCACAAAACTATTTTCGTTAACATAAACCTTGAGGAACATCAGCATGTGGTACTAGATTATATCCTCACCTCTAAATATTTTATCATATGATAGAACCTTCTACAGAAGGAAGTAAATTCAGTGTAAATGTACTATTTATTCAGGAATGAAAATGTAATGATTTAAAAAAAAAATAAATAAAAGACTGAGTAAAATAGAACCGAAATGATAGTCCGGTATTCAGGTAATCTTCATAATGGCAAAGGTCTTGAAATATAATATAAAGTCATACGAAAACTCAGAAGTGAAGAGAGAAACCACCAAAACCTGGCTGGTCTTCAGTTACAAAGAAAAACAAATGCAAACATTGACGTTAGAAATATATAGTAACAGGGAAAACGGTGCATTGTGGAAAACATGAACAAACATCGTATATGTTTGTTTAATTAAGTGGAGCTTTTCTTTTTCATTCACCTTCTCGAGGTTTGCAATATCCTTTATGAAATATGAATCCATTTCCCTAATTCTTACGTCCCTTTCAATTCCTGAAACCAATTTAATCTTCCCAACTTTTTGCTCCTCCGTCATTCTTGAATTACCAACGAAAAGGTATTTCTCTCTCTCTCTCTCTCTCTCTCTCTCTCTCTCTCTCTCTCTCTCTCTCTCTGTATATATACATATATATATATATATATATATATGTGTGTGTGTGTGTGTGTGTGCGTGTATAAACTAAAAAGGCCATATCAAATTACAGTAAGAGGATAGAATAATATACACAAATATAACCTCAAAAAAATTATTCACTCTCTATTTTTTGCTATTACAGAAAGAATAAAATTATACAGATACACAAAATTATGGAATATATATGATCAGCAAAATTGGAAATAAGTAAATTACTACGTAAATATCATTGATAAAATTTAATCTCGATGAGATAGAAATAAAGAGATAAAACATAAGAAACCGTAATTGGTTTGAAATTTTGGAGTAGAGAGTTACAAAAGATTAAAAATTAATAAAAAAAAATTAAGGGAATTCCGTCTGCCATTACCATTGCATTCCTAATGTAAGATTCAGGTGTATAATCCACGAGGGTAAAGAATACCTGGATGGAATCAAGTTGGAAAAGTTATATTCTCCTTCAGTTCTATATTTATAAGTCTGCGAGAGGAACGGACACTAATACAAGTCTTTTATTCAGAGACTATTTTTTTTCTGAACTCTATACAAAGATTCTAAGGCTGGTGATGCCGTTTAAAATTTATCAGAAACTAAAAGTATAATTAAAGACTAAAATCGTTGATGTAAACAAAATTAAACTCTGATTTTACGATGGTATTTATGCACATTTGTAAAGCATTTCTAGAGAACTAATCACTCGTATTTTTAAATAGTTCTGGCGAGTCACGCATGCTTCACCAATGCCATGAGGGTTTTTACCTTGTGACGGGCCGAGAGAGGAGTTGTTAACTCAAAGGCAGGATGCAATCAACTGAGTTTTATTAAGGAACACTCTTCTTTATATACAAAACCTCAAGGCAACAGGACATGACCTGTTCGAGAGACATGATCATTCAGGTTTTTTTTTAGTGCGAGGGAAGAGCGCAAATACAAGCATAATATATACAACATAATTATGTACAATTGTGTGCCACACGGTTGGTACATAGCTCCCCCCATAAAAATGACATACTGTACATGTTAAATAGGGCGCCCTGATCTAGAGAGGTGAACTGTAAGCGGGTCATCTGGAGAAGATAAGCAGGTTTTAGACGATCAATGGAGACCCAGTCTTCTTTGCCCCGAATGTTTAGTAGGAAATTTTTCGGACTGCGTCGGATTACAAGGAAAGGGCCCGTGTAAGGGGGTGTTAGTGGTGGCTTGCTAGTGTCCTTGCGCAGGAAGACGTGCGTTGCAGAGTGCAAGTCCGTTGGTATGTGATGCTTCGCTGGGGGCTTGTAAGTCTGGCGGCACGGAGTAAATTTTCCCACGACATGACGTATGCGCTGGAGATCGTCGGAGGAGGTTGTAGAAGGAAAAAATTCGGCAGGGACGACCAACGGGTCGCCATACACCATTTCAGCTGCCGAGACATCGAGGGCGTCTTTAGGAGTGGTCCTTAGTCCGAGGAGGACCCAGGGAAGTTGAGTAAACCAGTTGCAATCCTTGCAGCGGGACATCAAAGCTGCTTTGAGGGTTGCGATGAAAACGTTCAACCATTCCATTGGCAGCGGGGTTGTAGGCCGTTGTCTGATGTAGGGTGTTGCCCAGGAGATTCGCTAATGACGTCCACAATTGAGAGGTGAAAGTGGTTTCCCTGTCAGAAGTAATATGCTCAGGGATACCGAATCTTGAAATCCATCCAGAGAGTAAGGCAGATGTTCATGAGGCGGACGTTGCAGTTTCCATGGGAATGGCTTCAGGCCAACGAGTGGAGCGGTCGATGACGGTAAACAGGTAACGATGTCCTTGTGATGTGGGTAGGGGGCCTACAACGTCGACATGAATGTGTGCGAAACGACGCTGAGGTTGAGGAAAGGTGCCCACTCCTGAATCCGTGTGTCGATGTACTTTGGAAGTTTGGCAAGAAGTACAGGTGCGGACCCAATCCTTAGCATCCTTAGAAAAGCCGTGCCAAATGAACTTTGCCTTCAGCAGCTGTGCAGTAGAACGGCACGAGGGATGTGAAAGGCCGTGAATGAAATCAAACACCTGTCGGCGCATGGGAGCAGGAATCCAAGGTCGCGGTCTACCAGTACTGACGTCACAGAGGAGGGTGGTGTTGGAGTCTTCGAGGGGAAAATCTTCCAACGGAGGGACGTGCAGGATGTCCTACAAGATTGATACTCTGGATCCTGTTGTTGGGCTTCAGCCAGGGCGTTGTAATCCAATCCCAGTTGAACGGCAGCCAACGTGTTTCTTGACAGGGCATTGGCAACGGATTCATTTTCCCAGGACGTATTGGAGGGTGCAATTATATTCAGCCACGGCGGAGAGATGTCGGCGTTGACGGGCGGACCAGGCGTCAGACTGTCGAGTGAAGGCGTGCACCAGAGGCATGTGGTCTGTGCGAATGACGAAGGGCGTACCTTCTAAGAAATGGCGAAAGTGACGGACAGCCAAGTGCACCGCCAGCAATTCTCGATCGAAGGTAGAATAACCCGATTCTGCCTTGGACAGTTTCCTGCTGAAGAAGGCCAATTGGCGGGGCGAGCCTTTGACCACCTGCTCGAGTACTGCACCAATAGCGACGTCGCTGGCATCGGTGGAGAGATGGAGAGGGGCGTGTGGGATAGGAAAAGTGAGAGCCGCAGCAGTTGATAGGGCCTTCTTTGCATTGCAGAATACTGCTTCTTGAAGGGGACCCCACTTCTGGTCCTTTGGCTTGCCCTTGAGGGAGGCGTAGAGGGGAGCAAGAGTGGTGGCAATGGCTGGCAGAAAACGGTGATAATAGTTGATAATGCCCAAGAATTCCTGCAGAGCTTTGACGGTCGAGAGCGCGGGAAGTTCTGAACGGCTGCTACCTTCTCAGGGAGGGGATGGACTCCTTCAGAGTGATACGGTGCCCTAAGAACGACACTTCGTTGGCGCCAAAGGTACACTTGTCGTACCGGACTACAAGGCCGTTTTGTTGCAGGCGGTCGAGCACGATGCGCAGGTGACGGAGGTGTTCCTCTTTTGAGGAGGAGAACACAAGTATGTCGTCCACATAACATACACAGAAAGGGAGGTCCCCTAAGATGCCATCCATGAGACGTTGAAACGTTACCCCCAGCATTACGAAGGCCAAAACAGGAGTAATTGAAGGTGTATGTACCAAACGGAGTGGTGATGGCGGTCTTGGGGATGTCTTCTGGGTTCATAGGCACCTGATAATACCCCTTTAGGAGGTCG
>NC_090728.1:128298684-128301184 GCF_036898095.1 Palaemon carinicauda
CCTCTGTACCATGGTGTTCCACTGTCTGGGGTTAGAGTCCTCTTGCTTGAGGGTACACTCGGGCACACTTTTATATCTTATTATTATTTTTTCCTCTTGATTTTTGAAATTGTGTGTTGGGCAGGCTTAATAGAAGGGCCATGGATGCCTGGTGGTTTATCATGAGGTCGTCTTTTCATTTTCTGATTCCTTTTCTTCTCAAAACCATCCTTACTGTCCTCACTTCAGTTGAAGTGGCTATTCTGGATGGTGCTTAGCCTTGCATGGTGTATCGGCTCCTCTATGTTGACCAGTTTTTCCGACTCTTTACTATAGTCTATGGGTTTCATCAATCACTTTATTTATTTCTGTACATATTGTTTTTGTTATAATTCTTGTTAATCTAGTTTTTAAGTATGATGTCTCTTTTTTATTTCTATTAATTCTTATGCTGTGTGGAGACATTGAGCAAGCTCCGGGACCAGTACATCCTAGATTTCGTCAATGTCGTCTTCTGTATTGCAACATTCGTGGTCTTCATGGAAATATTCAAGACCTTACAGTTGCATCCAGACAGTATGATATTCTTTTGTGCTCAGAAACTTTGGTTTCTAATATGAGGCACTCATATGAGTTCCTTATAACTGGTTTTAGGAAACCAATTATGTTGAAACGTGATGCCATCCCTAGGGCCAGGGAATGGCGGTGTATATTAGGAATGAGTATCCTGCTTCTCATAAGTCCTGCTATCAATGTGGATGTCATGAAATTCAGGTAATAAAAGTTTGTGGCAGGCTTAAAAACTTTTATTTGTGTTCGATCTACCGGAATCCAGACATGGATGATTCTATCTTCGATTGTCTTCTTACCATTATGGCCAAGATACAAGAAGATGGAAATGCTTCTTTTGTCTTTGTTTGTGATTTTAATGTTCACCATAGGAAGTGGTTAAGTTCTACCTGTCCTATCGATCACCATGGCTTCAGAGCTTTAGACTTTGCCTCTGAATCAGGCTGTGAGCAAATCATAAATGAAGCTACTCAAAGGTCCGGTAATTGCTTGGACTTCGTATACAATGACTCCCCTGGCGTTATAACTAGTAAGGTTGGTTCTCCTGTCGGGACAATTGATCATCGCCTTGATTTTCATTAATAGTGAACACTGAGCAACCTGTCACTGATGTATCATTCTCTTGTAAAATTTATATGAAATCCCAAGCAGACTGGAATGGGATTTTGCATGATCTTTTGTGTTTGAATTAGTCACAATTATATAGTAGTGTAGATCCTGTTGGCCCTTTGAATGAGAATCTAGTCAACGTAATTGATAGGCGTATCCCTCCTCGTGTGCTAAGGTACCTAGTGAAGGACAAACCGTGGTTCAATGATGATTGTAGACATGCTTATTTGGAGAAGCAGGAGGCCTATCATCTCTGGAAGGGTAACAGATCAGATTTGACCCTGGAATAACTATGCTCAGTTTCGAGTTTTTGCTTAGAGAGTTTATGCCTCCACTGAAAAGGAATACAATTTAACCATAAAAAAAACCCTCTCTGGTACAACTCAAGAACATAAATGGTGGTCTACCCCTTAAATCTGCACTCTTTGGTGTTGATGCATCAGTTCCTCCTTTACTTAAAACAGATGGTTCAGTCACTCACTGTCCAAAGGAAAAGGCAACACTTTTGGCTGATGTTTTTGACAGTAAACAGAGTAATGAAAAACTTGAACTTCCTCAATCCTGTTTTCCTGAGGCTAAACTAGCTAGTTTAGCTTTTCGATTTCTTGAAATTATAGCTCTGTTGATGGACCTTGATGCTTATGGAGGTGTAGACCCAAATGGTATATTTCCTTTGTTTTTTATAAAGATAGCAGATTTCTTAGCTCCAAAGTTATCTGTTATTTAACGCAAGTTAACAAGAAGAGGAGCTTTTAGCACTTGTTGGAGAATTGGTAATGTTACTCTTCTATGTAAATGTGTTTGAGGTTGCTTAAGTCCCACTGATTATCGCCCAATTTCCATAACACCAATACTATCTAAAGTTTTTGAACATCTTCTGGTAAAACGTCTTAATAGGTTTGCTGAAGGTAATCATCTATTCCCTAGGTTGCATTTTGGTTTTCGTAAAGGCCTTGGAGCATGTGATGCCCTTCTCACAATCTCCAATGCTGTGCAGAAATCCCTTGTCAGGAAGTTCGTATGATTGGCCTTGATATTAGTGCTTGCTTTGACCGTGTTAATCCTGAGGCCTTGTTTTCAAACTCAAACAGTTGGGAGTGGGTGGGTCGTTTCTTAGCATTATTATTGATTTTTCAAGTAATAGATCTCAAAGAGTTGTTGTTGATGGACACCATAGTGAGTATAGGAATGTGATATTCGGTGTTTCACAGGGGTAGTGTTCTTAGCCCATTACTTTCTATATTATATACACATGACATGTGGTTTGGCCTAGAAAACAAGCTTGTTGCATATGCAGATGATGCTACTCTCTCTGCATCAATTCCATCCCCTGAATGTATAT
>NC_090728.1:128311184-128328991 GCF_036898095.1 Palaemon carinicauda
TAAAAATATATATATAATCTATATATATATACATATATATATATATATATATATATATTATATATATATATATATATATATATATATATATATATATATATATATATATATGCATATATATATAGATTATATATATATATATATATATATATATATATATATATATATATATATATATATATATAAGGGCTTCTAATTTATCGGTTATGTATGTTATTATTCATTACCAGCATATTCAGGAATTCCTAAGATTTCATTTTTTTTTTTTCATGATAAGGTGATCAACTGATCTTATTTCATTGCTTCTGTAATAAGTTGTATGTGCTCCTTAAACGAGTTTAACGTTGCTTTTAATAATATATTAATAGTAAAAAATATGTTACTTGAATGATACCATTATAATTCTATACCGATATATCTTCTCCATACCATTTTGATTGTACAGTATCTACGTCCAAGTTTAAGTTAATGCGTAAGATAAATTAACCCTGCAAATTTACGTCATAGCCTTTTAGATATAATGTAGCTTTTCGTAAATGGTAAAAAGCAAAAAAGCCATGAAATAATTTCTTTACCATGAGTTAGATATTGTTTAAAATAAGAATTTGGTAGTGTGTGAAATTAGCCATGCAAGATACATGGGGATGACACGGCTTTTATTTTTCTTTGGCTATCAATTGATCATGGAGTAATTCATACAAAATGTTCTGCCATATCAGGAGGTTCCATATTTGTATATTATTCTTCTATTCGAAGTTTAGAGTGAACATTTTGATAACTAATATAAGGTATATAATATTTTCTTTTTCTGATAGTTGCCATTAAACATCTATTCGTAACAAATATTGTATGAAAATATAGTCTAGTAGGAAGGTAGGGTTCCCATGCACCCCCATGATACATTTTTTTAACTTGCAATTTTTGGTAATCCCTGGGGTGTCTGGAAACAGAATCCCCTTTGTTTCCATTCAAAAAAATGTCCCATGTGGGTCGTTTAGCCGTCTATTTGTCCGCCATCTTTGATTTCTTGAGATGTAAAAGTTAGGGGCAGGGGAAATATGAAGGACCTTTTCGTAGAGAAATAAATTAGTTACAGGTACAAACTAGGTATCATTGGAAAGGGTATGAACAGCACTATCACAAGAACCCATCACTTATTCGGTCATGACATTGATGACGTCATCAGGGGTCAAAAGGTCACGTTAAAGGGGCACTAGTCAAAATTCGGGCCCATCCAATTTGTTAACCATCCTGCACCTAACTGAATAAATATTTTGGATTCTACTTTGCTTCAAAGAAAGAGTACATGAATAGGTAGTTTTTAAATCTAAAACAAATTAATTAACTAGAGTGTAACATTATTAACCCTTTCCACGAATAAAACGAAAATATTAAAAAAAATATTTTTTTAAAATGAGATTAATGTGAAATTTCAGTTCGACACATCTTTGTTTTCTCTGCCTTTCTGTTATAGAGGAGGCCTTATATGTTCCAATGAGTCCCGAAATACAGTCTATGTATAATTCCATTGGTATCTTCACTTGGTATTATCAGAATATGCATTACACACATACTGTATATATAGATAGAATGTCTGATAACGAGTTGCTATAACATGCAGGCCAAAAATATATTAACTTGCAATATTATCATGACTGCCAAAAGTCTCAATGTTCATATTAATCTAATCTTCATTATCACTGAGAAGTTCTTCTTCATTATCACTGTCTTGGTCAGCCTGTTCTCCATAATCTTCGTAAGAAACGGCTCCTTCAGTCACATGATTCACCCGCTCGTATGGAAGCTGTTTGTAAGTTAATTCCAGACAGTCTTGATGGTTTTTACTTGGAAATGACAGGCTATCACCGGGGTTGCTATCAGGCCTTTACCAAACATCAGGATCGTTTGAAATGTGTTGTGCTAGACGATGAATTTTCAACAATTCGATCTCCTCGTAAGTCATCAACCTCTTCCAAGAACATTTTTCCACCTGAGTGTATTTTCTGTGGAAAGCTTGAGACGAAAGTTTCTGGAAGGACTGAACGTTGTGTCCAGTTTGCATCTTTCAAGGGAAAGGAAGCAGCTTGGACTCATATTGAATCCCAAGCCCTAGAAATGGGAGACAATCGTTTACATCGCAAAGTGGCAGGCGGAGATTTATTTGCAAGGGAGGCTGATTTCCATAAATCCTGTCATAGTTCTTTCAAACTGAGACATGTGAATTACTTACGTTATCAAGCCAACAGCTCGCTTAATAAAGTTCTGGATTTTATACGTGAGAGAGTTATTGGCCAGAAGGAGGTCGTGCAACTTGGAACACTCCGCCACCTATATGTCCAAGAACTTGAACGCTGTGGATTTCCAAATCCAGATTTCAGAAGTGACAAGCTGAAGACCCAACTTCAAAGACGCGAAATTAATGAGAGCATCGCTTTCACAAAAGTTTTTCCTGGGGACAGGGGATGGATAACCTTCAACCTGGTGTACAGCAAAAGCATCTCTGTTGCGTAAGCAGTGACATATGCATATAGACTTGGTTCCAGAGACAAGTTTGAGGATGTTGCCTTGCACTTGCGCATTGCTGTTCAGAGGATGTTCCATGAGTCAACACCACTTCCTTGGCCTCCAATAGCTGATGAGCAGGATGCCAGAGCATCAGAAGAATACCTTCCAACAGAACTTATGAAGTTCCTGTCGACTCTACTGGTGGATGAAGTAGTCGTGGAAAAGTCTGAAAAGTGCCGACGACTGGTCCTTTCTATAGCTCAGGTGAGATTTAACCAGATTTGCTTTACCATCTTGATATATAGTTTTACCACATTCTGTAATGAAAATGTAAACCATTTTCTGTCTAATGTCTAGTGGTTTCATTTCCAGGACATCTGCCGTGCTGTGACAAACGGAGAGTGGAAATTACCTAAACAAATTCTGCTTTGCAGCACCATACGACACCTGTATAGAAGCAAGCAACTCACCAATATACTCCATAGATTAGGTCACAGTGAGTCCTATGACTTTGGCTTGGAAGTTGAGACAGCACTGGCAGAAGCCATTGACGATGTTTCCTCTTCGCTCACTCTCCAAATTGCTATTGGTGAGGACAACGAAGTTTTCCATGTTGAGTGGGACAACTTAAACAAAATAACTACAAATGTCCATGGATCAAACGTGGTGAACAGCACTGGAGGGATTATGATATAGGAGGTGAAACCGAATGCTGACATTGCCGACAAAGATAGAACTCTCCCACTCAAGCAGCGGAATAGGACTCGTTGTTTGGAAGTTGGAACCCCAGCAACATTGCCCCCTCTTCATATTTATGGTCGCGTTGGGCCCAGGTTTCCACCAGGAGCAAAGTTCAGTCCACCCATCGCAAATGATAAGTTGTATGCAGAGTGCATCCAAGAGTACCGTTTGTGGTTACTAATGTGAATGGTCACTGGCAGTAAACACGGTAAAGAAACGCAACTTGTCCCTGGATTTGGTGGCTTCATCTCAGCTACTGGCAAAAAAACCGTCTCGGAAATCGACCATTGACTATTTCAACCCGATCAATCAGCCGTTCACTGAATATTCTGTGATCAGGGAGCTGTTGAAGCGTTCAGAAGATGCTACGCTGGAGGTCGGCCAGAAATATGTTCTTAGCACCTTTGACCTTGGAGGTTGCATGAAAGAAATCCCCCTCATTTGGAAGTTTCCTGAAGAATACAAGAACCATGTGGTAACCCCGGGGCCTTTCCACACAGTGATGAACTATATAGGCATGTTGACTGGTCACAAATGTCTGGGCTCTGGTCACGCTGAAATCTTCCTTGAGGCTGGACTTGTAACCAGTGGCTGTCTTAAGAGTGTGCTAAAAGGGAAGGCATACGCCAAAGCTCTATTCTGTCTGAAGACTGTCAGTGAAGCAATGGAGCGGTTGTTGATAGAGCGCTTCAGTGAAGAGGAAAATGTAGATATCACTAACCCTGTGGCCCTGCTCAGTGCTGTCGAGAACTGCAGTCGTGAGTCTCTTGATCATGCCTTCCATGATCCATCTACTGTCATCATTTTGGACAAGTACCAGGCTTACGAAGACAAGGTTTGTGATGGCCATTTAGGGAAAACTGCCACTTTCTGGCTCAGTGTGATTGATCATACACGACCTATCAATTTTGTGCGGCAATTGATATGATTATACTCATCTCCTTTCAGAAAACTTGGGGATGAATGGTCGGTAGAACCAGAAACGATTGATGATATCGAGGCATTCACATGTCTGATGTATGGCTACTCCAGACAGAAATCTATTGACACTGTAGGTGGAATCATGTTAAGGAAGATGGTTGGGGTAGATGAGCAACTGACAACAAAATCTAAGATTGACCTCTCCCATTTGCCACCTTGCCGAGATAACCTTATCCCACACATTCGTCGAGTGAACCATCGCCTATCTATCTACAAGCGAGCAGATATTCCAATCTTCTGGTCTCCAAAGCCATATGATCCTGAACAAGGTTGGGAACAAAATTATGAGGGTGTTCTGGAGCCAGTGTGGTCTTGCTGCCCGGTACTTCCCCCTGCCTTGATAGACTTAGTTCACAAGACTACGGAAGAGATGGAACAGTTTGATAATGACCCTGATGGAGAACAGGCTGACCAAGACATTGACAATGAAGAAGAACTTTTCAGTGATAATGAAGATTAGATTAATATGAACATTGAGACTTTTGGCAGTCATGATAATATTGCAAGTTAATATATTTTTGGCCTTCGTGTTATAGCAACTCGTTATCAGACATTCTATCTATATATATATATATATATATATATATATATATATATATATATATATATATATATATATATATATATATATATATATATGTGTGTAATGCATATGCTGATAATACCAAGTGAAGATACCAATGGAATTATACATAGACTGTATTTCGGGACTCATTGGAACATATAAGGCCTTTTACCATAACAGAAAGGCAGAGAAAACAAAGATATGTCGAACTGGAATTTCACATTAATCTCATTTAAAAAAATATTTTTTTTAATATTTTCGTTTTATTCGTGGAAAGGGTTAATAATGTTACACTCTAGTTATTTTATTTGTTCTAGATTTAAAAACTACCTATTCATGTACACTTTCTTTGAAGCAAAGTAGAATCCAAAATATTTATTCAGTTAGGTGCAGGATGGTTAACAAATTGGATGGGCCCGAATTTTGACTAGTGCCCCTTTAACGTGACCTTTTGACCCCTGATGACGTCATCAATGCCATGACCGAATAAGTGATGTGTTCTTGTGATAGTGCTGTTCATACCCTTTCCAATGATACCTAGTTTGTACCTGTAACTAATTTATTTCTCTACGAAAAGGTCCTTTATATTTCTCCTACCCCTAACTTTTACATCTCAAGAAATCAAAGATGGCGGACAAATAGACTGCTAAACGACCCACATGGGACATTTTTTTGAATGGGAACAAAGGGGATTCTGTTTCCAGACACCCCAGGGATTGCAAAAATGCAAGTTAAAAAAATGTATCATGGGGGTGCATGGGAACCCTATCTTCCTACTAGACTAATACTGTTGATATAAAAAGTAGAAAGCCCTAAATATTAAATTATACTTGGGATACCATAAAAAGAAGACAATGAAAGAAATTGATTTTTGAAAGATTTCGAAGATGTAATGAAAATTACAAGGTAGAGAATACTATCACAGGTCAAAAGAAAAGCCATGGATACTGGAGGCAATACTCAGACAGAAAAGCAAATGACGCTGACAAAGATATGTATTTAGGGAGTGGCTATGGTGTAAGAATTTCCCAACAAATTGTTAGTGAAATCTGTTAGCGGAAAAAGAAGAAAACGTTTATACACACCAAAAAGAGAAAGGGTTCTGTTGTAACAACAGAAGACAAAAAAAGTCAACGATAGATGGAAGCTTTAGTGAGGTCATGAATAAGAGATAGGAGAGGAATAATTGGATTGCCATATCTAAAGATGAGGAAGACCTTGATGTGCCCATGAATGGATTCAGTGAGTTTGAAGACAAGGTTGTCCTTGAAAAAAATACTCATGAGATGGAAAGCCCCTAGATACGATGGAATAAATTCCGAAATGATATTTTTGGAAAATAAAGCGACCCCCAAGATACTTGAAAGAGTATTTTTTTTAGAATGTAGCATGAAGAGGCAAAGCCCGATGAGTGTACCCTTAAGCAAAAGAACTCTACCCCAAGACAGTGGAAGACATGCATATACTAGTGCTAATAATATTTCCCTTAGTCTTACAAAATCCTTAATACACCTTTGAAACGTATGCATTAATCACAAAAAGAGGTAAGGGTATAAAATTTGTATTAACAGAATAGAAATCATACACATAAGGTGTGTAGATATTCAGAATAGATGTTTTGAATAAATGGACCCATATGAATTAAAATAACAGCCACGGATATCTGTATTTCAAATCTCTACAATGTACCATAAAAAAATTGACGCTAAAGAAAACTGCAGAAATATACCAAATTAAGCCACAAAATGTACTTAGTTATGATAAGAAATAGCAATGTACCGACCAATCAAGACGAAAGGGATTGTTATTTGATATCTACAACAGATTGCATGAATTCATTTATTTGCAGTACACTTCCCAAACAGCGGAACCTGACAAGTTCGAATTCTGAACCCCTTATTGATTTTGAATAGGAGGTGATATGAATTGATTGAATTAAATGCCGTTTCTTGTCGGGTGGAGCTAAATCTTCCAAAAATATTGTCGGAAAAACTGTGTTATTCCAATGTATCATTATTGTGGATTAGAGGGATAAAATTTTCTCTGAATATAGCTATGTTGGTGAAATTTATTTCAAAATAATGTTAGGTCACTAAGAAAAGATTTAAAAATATAGTTATGGTTAGCTATTGTTCATTGGTTTTAAACTTTATCGGTTGAGATAAGAAGATGTTTTCCTCGATAGTAGTGGGGATTTGAGTAATTTTGCATGTGAGTATATTTTAGATATCATAAATACGGGACTTTTTACTATTTTCACTAAAAAATAGTAACAAGGCCTAATGCCTATTACCATAATAAACTTTAAATAATGTACAGCTAATAGTTTAAGATAATAGTGTTACGCCCTTATTTAATTTATTTTACCTAGAACATATACCCGAATACTTTCAGAAAACGAGAAAAACATGACCGAAAAAAAAAATATTTTTATTTTTATTTTTATTTGTTTGGCTTCGTAATTTTCTCCTCCCTTTTATAAGTAGGATTTTTATTTCTTTCATGCTCAATTCAAGTGATGACACACTAAGAAAACTTCGACGATATAGTTAGAGTAAGTTTATCTCCGTATTTCCCCAAGCAGTTTATTCTGCAAGTTCTCTAAATATTCCGTTTTCAAACATATTTCCCCAATCCAGTATTCCTGGGTACAAAATTATTTTGTATGTTATTCGTTTCAAGGAAATTTTGTTGAGAATCAGTTTTTTTTTTTTTTAAACAAAATATGATTTATACTGAAAACTATCATTAAGGGTCGCCTTTGAAAAAAACATTCAGTCATCATAAATACAATTTTGTTTATGAAAATAGATAAAATTCTAATCCCCAAAAATAGGAGAGAAAAATATTGCAGCAAAAATACGATAATATATATATATATATATATATATATATATATATATATATATATATATATATATATATATATATATATATATATATGTGGTATCAGGATAATTAACCCCCGTGGACAGTTACCCCCGAAGACAATTACCCCTAGGACAATTACCCCCCGAGGACTGCTACCCCTCAGGACAACTCATTTTATATATGGTTTAAAATAATAAAAATAAAATTAATATAACAAAGTTTAAAGTATTTTTAATGTATAAAAACTTATTTAAATACAATATTCGTAAAACTTTCCTTAAACTGATGTTGCGCTCTAATTAACTACTCTTTAGTACAATTATATAGTTTCTGAAATTGGTTATAAACTAAAAATTTTGTTGCTCTCTAAACTATTCTTTAGTACAATTATATAGTTTCTGAAACTGTTTAAAAACATTTTTTTAAATGGTTTCAAGAAAAACTTTTTTTATATACTTCCTTGGCATTACTTTTCTTGGTATTTAGTGAAACGACCAATATCCCCTAAGCAGCATGGAATTTATCAGAAGTTCTAGAGGAAAAGACTTACTAGTGCTTGATGGATATATGTATGTTAAGCAGAAACACTTGTCAAAAGGTGTTGTATCTTTTGAGTGTGAAGAAAGAAGAAAAAAAGCCAGTTGCAAAGCTAGAGTAAAAATTCATATTAAACGAAGTGAAGTTGTTGGTACTCTTCATAATCACACTCATGCACCATCTAAAGCGAGAATTTATGCTGCGAAAATTATCCAAAGATTCAATATGAGAGCCATCAGTACAGAAGAAACAGCGCAACAAATACTTTCCGAGGCTTATGGAAGCGTTGATGAAGAAACCGTAGCAAACCTACCACCAATTCATCATTTAAGACGTAATATTAGACGACATCGACAACGTTTATCTCGCTCACGGCCATTGCCTTTAAATGCCCAGGAACTTGTTTTAACAGATGAATATACCAAAATACAAGATGGTCAAGATTTTCTGCTTTTTGACTCTGGGCTAATTGACAAAAGAATTTTGATCATTGGAACACAGAAAAACTTGGATTACTTAATTTATATATATTAAAATTATTCTAAATGATGTTATATTAGTTTCATTTCAATTATTTTTAAACCATTTATAAAATGAGTTGTCCTAGGGGGAAGCTGTCCTAGAGGGGTAATTGTCCTAGGGGGTAATTGTCCTCGGGGGTAACTGTCCACGAGAGGTAATTGTCCACTGGGGTTAATTGTCCTAGACCCCATATAAAACGGATTTTGAGCGAAGCGAAAAATCTATTTTTGGGTGAGATAGCCATGGCGTCCTGATGGAAGGATCCTTTTTGGTAGCTTCCTTGGGTAATCACTACTAGGATTTTCCTAGAGAATTAAACCACAGGTTATCACAGAATTCTAACTTCTGGAGCGAGTATCCTAAAGGTTTCCCCTTAAGACATCGTGTAACAACAGGGGACACGCATGTATAGACGTGCCACATAGCTATCTGCACCCCATATAGAGTTAACGCTTCAATATGGCGGACAGGGAGTGGCTGGGAGCTGAGCCGCAGCCGATCTAGATGTGGCGATATCGGTACTCGCGATGTAAACAGACGGACGCCATTGCTTTTGATGACGTCACGTCTGTCCTCATTCCGAAAGTCTGGAGCTCGCTCATCACCATGATACAGCGGCGCAGGGCGGGGCCTGATAACAGACAGGGTGGGTCCATCAGGACGCCATGGCTATCTCACCCAAATAAAGATTTTTCGCTTCGCTCAAAATCCGTTTTTTGGGCTCAAGCCATGGCGTCCTGATGGAAGAGTACCAGAGAATTAGTGTATCGTGGTAGACTTTTTCCCTTTATAAGTGAGTGCTAAAACATTGAGCCGAAAGCATAGTGGTCTATACTAGAGCTACCGTGAGGCAGTTGCCTTCCTGCCCCCCTGGCATGGAAGTCCCCACGGGCTATGCTAAGATCAAAGTGGTCATGGGAAGGCTATTCATATAGGCTGAAGGAACAATGAGATCCATAAGATAAGTCAGAGTGATTTGGTATTCGCGTCGAAACAAACTTGAAGAAGTGGTGGTTGAACACTTCGTGTATGGAGTTGACTCATCTTCATAATTGAGTAAGTATTCGCTAAGGAGACTTACTTGCTCTATATAAATAAATGCCCGGAGTAAATCCTGGCATTTTCCTTAACCAGGAATAAAGGGTAATAAAACTATGACAAATAGTATATTTCATAGTAAGAAAGGAGCAAGGGAGACGCACAAGTAATAAAATAGACATTTTATTATATAATTGCAGGTAAATCAATACATGTCATGCAATAAATAGTAAAAAACATTTACATTGATAAAAATGTACATAGTCATAAAGGCGTGCTCTTGAGTCTGAAAGGGAAGAATCAAGTATTAGTAGGCACTCGTTCTACGGAACGTTAGTCTTTATGTAACACACGTCATGCACGTGGCATGTAGCACTCATGTGGTAATCTACTATGACATTTCACCTGAGGTAAGAACAGTTAAAGAAAACACAAGGTGGTTTCTGCTTCACTACGTATCACTTGAGGGTCAACATAGGCACCCGACGAGTTAGAGTCCCTAATAACTCACTGTTCTAAGCAGAGTTCAGAGCAGGTTTCATAACACTACCTGCGGCTACCACAAAATGTTTCACTTCGTGCACTTGTTTCGCATAATGTTTAAAGAAAACACGCGAGGATTTCCAGCCTGTATAGTTCTTGAGGCTTTCGAAATCCATACTCTGAAAGAAATTCAGAGACGAAGCGACTTTCCTAGGATCATGACCAGCGGGTGTACTGTCTGGATCCGCTCTGCGAATGAAGTAGGTGATTTTTGCTCTCAATTGTTTTAGTGACAGGTTGCTGCCCGATGTTTCTCCTTTGAAGAGTTGGCCTCCACCAAAGTTTGAAGTTCTATGAAGATAGACCTTAAGGCTCTCTACTGGACATAGAGAGGCATCTTCCTTCAAGGGGCATATCCTCCACGGGCCCCATCGTTTGGTAGGTAATTCGTTCTTTGCGAGAAACGTCGGATCAGGGAAGAGGGAGAGGTCTCCTGAATCATTGAAAACGATATGTCCCTCTTCTCTAGATAGTGCCACTATTTCGCTGACTCGGGCTCCCGAAGCTAGAGCGAAGAGAAATATAACTTTCTGAGTCAGGTCCTTAAGAGGGCATGAATCATTGTCCAAGTTGGAGGCGAAGTGGAGAACTTTGTCTAGAGACCAAGTGATTGGTCTCGGAGGGGGTGCCGGTCGTAAACGGGCACAGGCCTTCGGTAGTTTGTTGAAGATGTCACTAGACAGATCTATTTGGAAGGCGTATGACAAAGGTCTGGTCAAGGCCGATTTGCAAGTAGAAATCGTGTTGGCTGCCAAGCCTTGTCCATGAAGGTGAATGAAGAAGGACATGCAAAAATCTATGGTGATTTTCGAGGGGTTCTTTGCCTTGACGAAGGAGACCCATTTCCTCCAAGACGATTCGTATTGCCTTCTCGTGGATTCGGTCTTGTATTCCTCGAGGAAGTCTAGACTCTTCTTCGAAATCCCAAACCTTTTCTTAGCGGCTAGGGTGAGAAAATCATGAGATGAAGGTCCTTGATTTTCGATGATGAAGCGAAGACAGTCGACTTCTGTATTTGCTGGGAGAGAACTGGGTCCGGGAGGGGGATCAGCGTTGGCTGCATCTCCAGGATCAAGGGGTACCAGTTGCTGCGGGGCCACTTGGGAGCCACTAGAGCTGCTGTCCCTTTGAAGGTTCTCAATTTGGAGAGGACTTTCAGCAGAAGATTGTTGGGAGGGAACAGGTAAATCTTGGCCCATCTATTCCAATCTAAGGTCATGGCGTCCACCGCTTCCGCTTTGGGGTCCTCGTACGGGGCTACATATCGAGGAAGTTGATGGTTGTCGCTCGTTGCGAAGAGGTCGATCTGGAGTTCTGGGACTCTGTGAGAGATGAAGGAGAATGATCTTGCGTCTAGAGACCATTCCGACTCTATCGGGTTTGTCCGAGATAGAGCATCCGCTGTCACGTTGCGGAATCCTTGTAGGTGAACTGCAGACAGGTGCCATTTCTTCCTTTCTGCCAGACGGAAGATTGTCAGGAGCACCTGATTTATCTTGGGCGATCTTGAGCCCTGGCGATTGAGACAACGCACTACCACAGAGCTGTCCAGGGTCAGGCGAATGTGTACCGACGGGGGCGGGGAGAGTTTCTTCAGCATCAGAAGAACCGCCATGGCCTCCAAGATGTTGATGTGAAACGTCTTGAATAGGGGAGACCAAGTGCCTTGAGCCTGTTGTTGGTGGGAGTGACCTCCCCAACCCTCCAATGAAGCGTCCGTATGGATGTTGAGAGATGGAGGTGGGTGTTGGAGAGGAAGGGACCTTTTTAGGGCCCTCGCTTCTGACCACGGCTTTAGAAGAAGTCGAAGTCTGCTTGGGAGCCGTCTCTTGAGGTCTCTTCGAGCGACGGATGCGGAACGTCTCCAGACTCCCGCTGCATCCTTTAGCTGTGCACGAAGCACTGGGTTTGTGATCGAGGCGAACTGTAGAGAGCCTAGAACTTGTTCCTGCTGGCGTCTCGAGATCCGTTTGGATTTTAACAGTCGCTTGACGGACCCTGCTATTTCCTTCCTTTTCTTTGCTGGAATGGAAAGGCGGTGTGACTGAAGATTCCAGTGGATGCCTAACCATTGGAACTTCTGAGCTGGAGATAGGCGAGACTTTTTCGCGTTTATCTGGAATCCCAGGTGTTCGAGAAACTGGGTAACTTTTCTGCAGGATTCTATACAATCCTCGGGCGAGGGCGCCCACACTAGCCAGTCGTCGAGGTAGGCCATCACCTGGACGTTTCGGATGCGGAGCTGTTGTACTACTGCGTCCGCTAGCTTTGTGAATATCCGAGGGGCCACGTTGAGTCCGAAGGGCATGGCCCGGAAGGCATAGCTTTTCCGTTGGAGTCGGAATCCTAGGTAGGAGGAAGCGTGATGGTTCATTGGTATGTGCCAGTATGCGTCCGCCAGGTCTATCGAGACCGTGAAAGACCCTCGAGGCAGGAGGGTTCTGATCTGTTGGAGAGTCAGCATCTTGAACTTGTCGTTCGATATGAATACGTTGAGGGGGGATAAGTCCAGAATGACTCTGAGTCTGTCTGAGTCTTTCTTGGGAACACAAAACAGTCTCCCTTGGAACCTTGTGGACTTCACCCTTCTTATCACCTTCTTGTTCAAGAGGTCTAGCACATACTCTTCCAAGAGGGGGGTTGAAGGTTGGAAGAATTGCTGGAAGGTTGGGGGTGGTTGCGCCCAGCTCCAGCCCAGACCTTTCTTGATGATGCTGTGTGCCCAGGAGTCGAAGGTCCAGCGATCCTGGAAGTGGCGGAGTCTTCCTCCCACCGGAAGCACTTCATTGCTTCTGTGGTCCCGAGGACTTGCTGCCTCGGCCGCTAGCTCCCTGTCCTCCTCTGCCTCTGGAGGGCCGGCGAGAGGAATCTCTGCCGGAACCCCTGCCTGAGCTTCTACCCTTGGGACGAAAGGTAGTGGAGTGCTGCTCGAAGGTGGGGTTGAAGGCCGGTGATGAGGGCAAAACCGGCTGTGGGACCAACTGAAAGGTCTGTGGCGGCTGAGCGACCACTTGGGGAGTAGCGGGTGCCGGAAACTGGCGTCTGTGCTGACGTTGCTGGGGGTCTATGCTTCGACTGCTTCCTCTTAGGCTGAGGACCGTCATCCTGAGAGGGCTTTCTCTTCCTAGACATGCCCCATTTGTTGAGAAGGTTCCTGTTCTCAGATGCGGCCTTGTCTGTGATCTCTTTCACTAGATCAGACGGGAAGAGGTACTTGCCCCAGATGTTGGAGGCAATCAGTTTCCGGGGTTCGTGTCTGACAGTGGCACTGGAGAACACGAATTCTCTGCAGGCTCTACGAGCTCGCATGAAATGGTACAGATCCTTGACTAAGGTTGCCATGTGAGATTTGGCAAGGACCATGTAATGGTCAGGGACTCTGGTGTCACCAGCCATTACGTCCATCTGGACCTGGAGAGTGAGAGATGCTGCCAGCCTCTCCTTCGTTTCCTGTTCCCTACGAAGGAGGTGTTCGTTTAGCTTGGGGAGGTCCTCATTAAACTGACGTCCAGCAACGTCAGGATCTAGTTTGCCCACCACGAAGGTGTGTTGCACATCCTTCCAGTGTTTGGTGTCGGGCGGGGTGGCTGCGGAGAAAGGTCTGCATTCCTCCAATGCAGGGCAGGATTTCCCTTCTTCTACAGCCTTAAAGAAGGCAGCGAAGGCCTTTTCCGTGAAGGGTAGCATCACTTCATCGGGCGCAACGTAGGTGGGGTACTTCTTGCTCAGAGCCGGAAGTCCAGAGCAGGTAAAGCCTCTGCTCTTAAGCGCTTTGGCAAGCATAGCCTGGGCCTTCGAGAGATCGAACACTATTTTCTCCTTCGGTTCGGTCTCTTCCTTTGAGGATGGTTCTGAACGTAGACGGACGTAACAGTCCGGATACGCCTCAAAGCGGGGGAAGAACTCCACTTCTTCCAGGGGTATGGAACTGATCTTATCGCTGACGAAGATCTTGTCATCAGCGATGACCATATGCTCGGCGAACCGCCACGGATTGTCGCTCGAGCATGCGGGGAGGTCCTTGATGGAGATTTTGCGAGATTCCTTGGAACCTCCCATCGACCGAATGATCTTGTGAGTTTCTTGGAGCTTCTGCTCCATCACGGATTCAATGAGCCGAATCATATCCTGTGCCGTAGGTAGAGGAGTCGTGGTGGAGGACGTAGACGGGAGAGACACTTCCGTCGGTGTAGGAGTAGGAGGGGGGATGGAGGGAGGGGCATCCTCCTTATCGGACTCGGTATATACTACCCGGTCCTCTTCTTCATCATCCTCCCCTTCACCCTGGGCCATAAGGGTTTTCTCGGTGTCCTCCGAGATCTCTGACATGTGTTCATCATGTTCTGAATCCAGGTGACAATCACTCATGGACTGAGCCATGACAGTATCAGGTTCCACTGTGATCAGGACGACGGGGATCTGTTCAACTGGGACCACTGAGTCTGGTGAGGCCTTTGGGAACAGCAAAGACCTCATTTCTTCTGTGGCTAGGTATGGTCCAGTGGCGTTCTTTTGAAAGCCACGTACCCACTTGCGTAGGTTGTCCCGAGCAGTGTCCCGAATCTCCGCTGAGGGAGGGTCATAGAATGCTTTCTGTAGGCATTCTTGGCAGACCGAACAGGTGGTGGGGCCCCAGTACTTGAGATCCCCTCTCTTGTGAGCACAAGGGGCGTGTGTCCTACACGCCGTGTGTCCATAAAAGTGTGGCCGATGGACCGCGCAGAAGTCGTGGTCACACTTGACGTACTCCTCCTGTAAAAGAAAGAGACGATGAGTATTGTAGAGTCATAATATGGCTCGTATATAAAGTTAATTATTAACAAGTTAATATTAACATAAGTTAATTGTGATGCACAGAAGGGTGGGTGAAAGGAGACAGACGCATGCCTTGTGTAACCCGCCCGGCTGGTTGCCGTAGCATCAGACAGTCCCAGGTGGCCGTAGGCCTCCATGGAAGGTGTCTTGATAATGGGAATTCCATTTAGAATTACCATATAGACTAGGCTTGAAATCTTATCAAGAAAGTCTGGGGATCATGAGATCCTAGTAAGGTTCCGGCAACCAGACGTGCCAATTACACGTAGCGTGCTGGAAAGATGAAACACGCAAGAAGACAGAGTGAAAACTGAACAAAATGTACGATTCCGTACCAATTTGTCTGCGTTAACAAGCCGTCTAGGTGCGGTTTTTAGGAGCTATCGCTAGTAGAGATAGCTGAGAGAAGGGGTGCAAGGCATCTTGCCGCCTCCGGACTGGTCCGGCATACCCCCGGCACGCCGGAAGCCGCTCGAGCAGAGTTTCTGGCATTCAAGAATGATCATTCTATGGTCAAAAGAAGCCAGGGTGGCGGCAGCCGGTGGCGGCAGCCGGTGGCGGCAGCCGGTAGCGGCGGCCGCCGGAAAGGAGCGGCGGTTCCGGCAGCCGGAGGCAGTCGGAGGGTGACAGGGGTAAGGATAAAGGAGCATAGCCGGGGCCGGGGGCCGGCAGCTAGTGCCGGCACTCCGGGAGGGGTCGGCAGTGTGCCGAGGCTATGAGGGAATGGAGAGGCCACGGCGGTAAGCCGGCGGCCGGCGGCGATCCCCCGGTACTCGGGGGAAGGCGGCAAGGATAAGGAAGTCACCCGTAGTGGCGGTAAAGCCGGGGTAGAGGCGGCAAGGGACAAGCACCAAAGATGGAGGTGGGATGGCAAGGCTGTACTAGCCTAGTCAAGACACCTCTGGAAAAGGTACCACTATGATAGAGGTGAATCTATCATCCTAAGCAGGAGCCGCAATGGCCGGGGCTAAGGCAGTCCAAGAGAGGACAGGGTGTACCCAAAGAAGGGGTGGAGACTCTTCGTGTCGACCAAATGATAACTGCCTCCATAGCACTATGGAGGGACTATGTATCAGAGCGGACAACACTGGGAGCACCACGGGGTCCAGCACTCCAGCCTAGGGTGGAGTGTAGGACAGGGGACATATGAAGCCTAACCTACTGGTAGGTTAGGCTAGGCAAGAGATAGGTTGGGGGGGGAAAGGGTCTTCTTATAAGAAAGGATGGGTTATGTACCAGAGCGGCCACCTAGGAAGGGAGATGCTCACCCTAACCTATAGTTGGTGGACCAACTGAAAAACGGTGCACGCGTATATTTCAGCAAGGTACATAAACCAGCCCTCCCAACCTAACCTGGATTAGGGTCGTTAGACCCTAATCAAGGAAGGGAGAAGACGTATCGCAAGGAAAAGGTCCAGGACCGATTCAGCTTAAAGGAGGTGATCCTACCTTTAAGGCCCGCAACACTAAGGGAGGGGTCATTCCCTTAGGTGGGGAGGCGATACAGTACTCTGAGGAGTCTTGTCCTATCACATGTAATAGGATACAAGATTACCAGAGGGAAGCCCTAGGGCTAGGGATGAAGAGAGCATATAGGTGTCCTATCATAAGGTTAGGTTAGCAAGGTACTCAAGATAACCTACCCCCTATATGGTCCCTGAAGGCGAAAAACACTTGCATCACTGTCAATGGTATTGTAAAATAATGCCAAAATCTTCATAACTAACACTAGGATCACTGGAATATCATGCATTAACACTGGTATAGGCTCACTGGCCTAGGGGCTAATCAAAGCCTACTGATATGGGGTCAGCGAAGACCCTAATTAATGCGTCAAAAACACGATATAAAGTTCCTAGCTATGAAGACTAAATAACTAATAGCGCTGATTAGTAATTTATATACCGGTAAGGCTGTTGCGGCTAACTAAATAAGGCATGCAAGCAACAGCAGCGTCATAAAATGGCGCTGACCGGTCTGGCAAAGCTCTGCCACAATTATGCAAATATCTCGAAAAGTAAGATTTACTTTAAGGCCAGAGCTTATTTAAACAATACTTTAACCTTTGTACTCAACTTTCCAGAAGAAGGTGAAGCTGACGGTTGAGACATAGCGAGGATGCAAGTAGATAAAGTCGCACAAAGGGAAAAATACGTCCAATCGAGCGAGCTACTAGCAAAGGAATGGGGACGGACGTGACGTCATCAAAAGCAATGGCGTCCGTCTGTTTACATCGCGAGTACCGATATCGCCACATCTCGATCGGCTGCGGCTCAGCTCCCAGCCACTCCCTGTCCGCCATATTGAAGCGTTAACTCTATATGGGGTGCAGATAGCTATGTGGCACGTCTATACATGCGTGTCCCCTGTTGTTACACGATGTCTTAAGGGGAAACCTTTAGGATACTCGCTCCAGAAGTTAGAATTCTGTGATAACCTGTGGTTTACTTCTCTGGGAAAATCCTAGTAGTGATTACCCAAGGAAGCTACCAAAAAGGATCCTTCCATCAGGACGCCATGGCTTGAGCCCAAAAATATATATATATATATATATATATATATATATATATATATATATATATATATATATATATATATATATATATATATGTATGTATGTATGTATGTATGTATGTATAGAGTAAAACTGTAATTGTTGGTGAAAAAAATTTGTTAGTTTTGGGCCAAT
>NC_090728.1:128329491-128334491 GCF_036898095.1 Palaemon carinicauda
TTCAGAACTATGTGTAAGGGTGACGACCATAAGCTGGAGGCCTTTTGGCAAAGGCCCATTTTCTCCATTTCGGCGAACGTCTGTTTGGCGGCTGCCAATTGTTCCGGTGCCAGACGTCTGAATTTTGCGAAGACTGGGGTCCCGTCGTCTTGATATCGTGATAAATACCGTGCTTGGCAGGAACCGTGGGCGTTTGGCGAAGTTCTGGACGGAAAACTTCCGGGTACGACGTGAGGAGGTGAGCGTAGGCATCCGTGGGTGCGCTGATGTGGAGAGCGAGGTTAGAGGGTGCGGGTTGAAGCGGTGTCGACAAGTACGAGTCTGCGTTGACCAATCGTCGGTGGCCGACATCGACCAGAAGGTGGAAATGAGAGAGGAAATCCGCACCGAGGATTGGCATTGTGACGTCAGCAACGAGAAACTTCCAATTGAATTAACCATTTCCAAATGATAATGTGAGGTTCTCGTAACCGTAGGTGGGTATCGCAGTTCCGTTGGCAGCTACCAAGCGGACGTCGGCAGATATAGACAGACTGCGTTGTGCCTTGACGCCAGCAACGAGAAACTTCCAATTGAATTAACTGTTTCCGAACGATAATGTGAGGTTCTCGTAACCGTAGGTGGGTATCGCAGTTCCGTTGGCAGCTACCAAGCGGACGTCAGCAGATGTAAGCAGACTACGTTGTGCCTTGAAGAGTTTCCTTGGCAAAAGAGAATGACAAGCACCCGTGTCTACCAAAAATCGCACGCCCGTTCCTGCATCCTGTAAAAAGAACAGATTAGAAACATGGGAGGCCACCGCCACAAGCGATGGCCTGCTTACACGTTTTTTGGCCACTGACAATCTTTGGCACATTTCTTCGCGGTTGCCCCGAATCTGAAGTAGTAGTAGCAAAACTGCAGCGGATGGGAGGTAGTAAGTGGCTGTAGAAGTCGTTCGTTGGGGTGCGAGGGATTGGTGGGTGGTGGGTGGCTGTGTCGCCACTTCGGCACATCACGGGGTAGGCGTGTATGTCCTACGGCATTCATGTCAGCTTCGGTTGACGTTGAATAGGCATCCTCGTCGTCAGGGGTGGAGGCGTTGATGATGGTCTTGAAGTGGCTGTCCATAAGGGCGTCGGCTTTGGTCATCAAGTCCTTTATGGGTAAACTATCGACATCGGGTATGGCAGCGCGTACAGGTTCAGGTAAACGGCGTATCCAAAGGGCACGGAGTAGGTTCACCTCACGAGGAGAGCTGTCTGCGGCAGGTTGAAGGCGAGCGATACTGGTCATTTCCCTGAGGGCAAGCGAAGCCCTTTGGTCCCCCAAGGGTTGTTGCGAGAGCTGAAAAAGCTTTGCTATACGGGCGGCTGGCGACGGCGAGTACTGCTACAGAAGGTATGATTTGAGGGCGTCATACGCTATTGGGGTGTCTCCTTGTTCACAAAGCCTGTCGGATATTTCTGGGAAGGTGTCCTCGGGTATCGCCGCGAAAACATAATCCACTTTGGTGGTTGAGCGAGTCACGCCCCTGACACGAAAGTGGACTTCAGCGCGTTGAAACCAAGCAAACGCCTCTCCGGTGGCAAACAGTGAAAGTTTCAATGGGGCGGCCGCGGCGCCAATTGATGTAGTCTCCGTCATAGTACCAACGATGGAGGGGCGAGGGAGGTGGGGGTGGAAGGCAGTGGGAGCAAGTCGACTTTCGGGGTCACCAATGTGACGGCGCCAAGTAAGGATGTGAACTCAAAGGCAGATTGGAAACGACTGAGTTATATTATTGCGGAACACTCTCCTTATACACAAAACCTCAAGGCAACAGGACATAACAAGTTCACAAGACAGACAATATTACAGAAGAAAAACCAGACATGAATTTTCATGTTCGTTTTAGTGCGAGGGAAGAGCGAAGATACAAGCATAATATATACAAAAGGCATTATGTACAATTGTGTGAAACATGGTTGGTACAATACTACTAGCAAAACATTCGACATTGCTCTGCTTTTATCAGTCAGCTGACTTTGTCGTTTTAATTTTTCCCTTTAACTCTGGGTTGAAGAATTATCTTTTTTTTTTATATGTGTGATATATCCTCTACTTCTCACCAAGTATCTTTAAAAGGAACAGTAGGTACATATAAAGTGAAACTTCATAAAAAAATGACAAAAATAGTCAAGCCATGTGTTCAAGTGGAATAGAATAAGTATATGAGGGAAGTTGATAAGTTTGATCAGCTATGCTCAACATACGAATACAAAACAAAGTCAGAAATGGTACCAACCAATTTGGCATTGTATCATTGAAGCAGCATTAGTCGACTCAAACATATTCTACAACATTCAGAATCCCACAGTTAAGTTTGATCAGAAAATAATCAGGGCAAAAATTATTAACATTATGTTAGAAGGGTATAAGCCGGGCAAAACTCAAAGAAAGGGTAGATTTTCAAATGCAATGGAATCTAGACTAACTGAAAGGTATTTTCTAGCTCAATATGTTGACAAAAACCAAAAACCACAATGTATTATATGCTCTATCTTTCCAAAGAATTTCTTGATGAAAGGTAAAGGTAAATGTAAAAGAAAGCAAATAACCTGTTTTTGTGATAAAATTGTTGAAAAGTCCCCTCTTTATATTATTCCATGTTTTGAGACATAAAATACCCATAAAGTGTACGAAAGCGTTATTAATATGGAAAATAAATTCATTAGTCAATGGTTAATTGGGAGAAGGATTATAGGTGGAATTGATAAAATCATCTTTGAAAAGGAATTTTTGGTGATTTTTCTTAATTCTTTCCCTTTTATCGAATAATTTAAGCATAAAAAAATTAACTCATGTGAAAATATTGTTTAATCCTAAAAACAGAAAGGTTATAGAACACATAAAACTTAGTTTCATTAAATTTTGAGCATTTTGATTTTCTTTGTGAAAATGTGAACAGAGCTGTGCAACATCCTATCAGAATATCCGCAAAGAAAAGGTTAAATAAACAAATGAAATACATGATTAAAATACTAACTCTTATGCTACACCAGCTTCGTTTCTATACTTAGGCTTTTTCTTCATTTTTTTATGACTACAAATATACCTAGTGTCTATTATACTCTTCTT
The DNA here is from genome assembly GCF_036898095.1 of Palaemon carinicauda. Classification (NCBI taxonomy): domain Eukaryota; kingdom Metazoa; phylum Arthropoda; class Malacostraca; order Decapoda; family Palaemonidae; genus Palaemon; species Palaemon carinicauda. The sequence continues at coordinate 128,332,591 of NC_090728.1, forward strand.
TTTTTACACATTTTAGCATTGAAATTACCAAAAACAAATGTAAATTGTATCATTATTTTAAAGATATTCCCAGATCTTCATAAAAATATTGTATTTTTTATATTATTAAAATACTTGCAGGTAATATGGAAGAATTTTATAGTATCACTGATAGAATTGCAGGATATATTATCAAAGTAAATAAGTATAACTGTAGATCATAGAAACGTATGCTTCAAAAATATCGCATACAGTGGAAAAGATAAAATGTTTTTTTTATGAAGATCTGGAGATATCTTTAATATAATGATAGTTTATATTTGTTTATGGTGATTTCAATGCTAAAGTATGTCAAAAGGAAAGGGGATAATAGACAGTAGATGAATTTTTAATCATTAGAAATGAGGGAAAACCTAAATTGTGAAAAAAAAAATTATCAGTGAAAAAGATAATTAAGTTGAATATGAAACACTGTTAAACAAGTTAAAGACAAATGATCAGACTGGGTATAAGTGAATTTGATCTAGAGCTAATTCTAAGGCCATACTACAATCGGTAATACTACATATCATCCAAGATTAACTACGATTATCTCGGACAGTCAGAACCATGACCCGAGGTGGTGTGTTATAATTCTGGAAAAAAAGACAGCCGAGGGTGAAATTGTGTATTTTTTTAGGAAGGTTGATGGATTTCAAGATTTTAGTCATCCTGACATTTAAGGTTATTGACGCCAGTTTTGAGAGAGAGAGAGAGAGAGAGAGAGAGAGAGAGAGAGAGAGAGAGAGTTTATTTCAAAAGGGCTATTTATGCCCCTCTAGTATGATATGCTTGAGATATAAATACTGTATTTACAGTATATATATATATATATATATACAGATATATATATATATATATATATGTATATATATACATATATATACATATATATAATCTTTACATATATATATATATATATATATGTGTGTGTGTATATATATATATATATATATATTAATGTATATATGTTTATTAGTTTGTACGTGTGCATATATATATATATATATATACATATATGTATGTATGTATGTGTGTACATGTATATATATATATATATATATATGTATATATAAATATTTGAATATATATATATATATATATATATTTATATATATATATATATATATATAAATATATGTATATATATATATATATATATATGTGGGTATATATATATATATATATATAAATATATATATACATACATATATATATATATATATATATAATATATACATACATACATATATATATATATATATATATGTATATATATATCTATGTATATATATATATATATATATACATATATATATGTATATATATATATATATATATATGTGCATATATACGGTACTTATAGTATATATGTGTATATATATACATATATAATATATATATATATATATATATATTTATATTTACATATATATATATATATATATATATGAATGTATATATGTGTATTAGTGTGTACGTGTGCATATATATATATATATATATATATTTATTTATTTATCTATTTGCACACACACACACACACACACACATATATATATATATATATATATAGAAGCCCCTTGTGGCAGCGGGGGCATAAAAACAAGAATAGTGCCAACATTATCCCTGCGTGTCCTAAGAGGCGACTAAGAGGGACAGGACGAGGGGGTTAGGAACCTCCTCTCCTGTATCTACATCCTGTGAGACATCAACAAAGAGATGGAGCTGGGGGGAGAGTGACTGCTCCCCGCACTTTAGTTTTGGGGTGTTTGAATGTGCGTGAATGTAGTACGATAGAGAGTAAAAGATGTGAAATTGGAAGTATGTTTAGGAATAGAAGGATGGATGTATTTGCCTTGTGTGAGACGAAGATAAAAGGA
>NC_090728.1:128349491-128354491 GCF_036898095.1 Palaemon carinicauda
AGAGCACTAGATGAAACGAGAGTAGAAAAAGCATCTGGTATGGATGGTGTGAAAGCTGAGATGTTGAAGGAAGGGGGTGTGACTGTACTTGAATGGTTGGTGAGATTGTTTAATATGTGTTTTGTGTTGTCAATGGTACCAGTAGATTGGGTTTTTGCATGTATTGTACCACTATATAAGGGTAAGGGAGATGTGCATGAGTGTTGTAATTCAAGAGGTATTAGTTTGTTGAGTGTAGTTGGAAAAGTGTATGGTAGAGTAGGATTAAGGATAAAACAGAGAATGCAATCTTAGAAGTATAGGGTGGTTTTAGAAGAGGTAGGGGTTGTATGCATCAGATTTTTACAGTTAGTCAGATATGCGAGAAATATTTAGCAAAAGGTAAGGAGGTGTATGTTGCGTTTATGGATCTGGAGAAAGCATATGATAGAGTTGATAGGGAAGCAATGTGGAATGTGATGAGGTTATATGGAGTTGGTGGAAGGTTGTTGCAAGCAGTGAAAAGTTTCTACAAAGGTAGTAAAGCATGTGTTAGAATAGGAAATGAAGTGAGTGATTGGTTTCCAGTTAGAGTGGGGCTGAGACAGGGATGTGTGATGTCGCCGTGGTTGTTTAAATTGTATGTTGATGGAGTGGTGAGAGAGGTGAATGCTTGAGTGCTTGACGAGGATTAAAACTGGTAGGCGAGAATGACCATGAATGGGAGGTAAATCAGTTGTTGTTTGCGGATGATACTGTACTGGTAGCAGACACAGAAGAGAAGCTTGACCGACTAGTAACAGAATTTGGAAGGGTGTGTGAGAGAAGAAACTTGAGAGTTAATGTGGGTAAGAGTAAGGTTATGAGATGTACGAGAAGGGAAGGTGGTGCAAGGTTGAATGTCATGTTGAATGGAGAATTACTTGAGGAGGTGGATCAGTTTAATTACTTGGGGTCTGTTGTTGCAGCAAATGGTGGAGTGGAAGCAGATGTGCGTCAGAGAGTGAATGAAGGTTGCAAAGGGTTGGGGGCAGTTAAGGGAGTAGTAAAATATAGAGGGTTGGGCATGAATGTAAAGAGAGTTCTATATGAGAAAGTGATCGTACCAACTGTGATGTATGGATCGGAGTTGTGAGGAATGAAAGTGATTGAGAGACAGAAATTGAATGTGTTTGAGATGAAGTGTCTAAAGAGTATGGCTGGTGTATCTCGAGTAGATAGGGTTAGGAACGAAGTGGTGAGGGAGAGAACAGGTGTAAGAAATGAGTTAGCGGCTAGAGTGAATATGAATGTGATTAGGGGGTTTGGCCATGTTGAGAGAATGGAAAATGGTTGTCTGCTAAAGAAGGGGATGAATGCAAGAGTTGATGGGAGAAGTACAAGAGGAATGCCAAGGTTTGGCTGGATGGATGGTGTGAAGAAAGCTCTGGGTGATAGGAGGATAGATGTGAAAGAGGCAAGAGAGGGTGCTAGAAATAGGAATGAATGGCGAGCGATTGTGACGCAGTTCCGGTATGCCCTGCTGCTTCCTCCGGTGCCTTAGGGGATTCAGCATTATGAAGCTTCATCTTTGGTGGATAATGTGGAAGGTTGGGCTGTGGCACCATAGCAGTACCAGCTGAACTTGGCTGAGTCCCGGTTAGGCTGGAGGAACGTAGAGAGTAGTGGTTCCCTTTTTTGTTTTGTTACATTGTTGATGTCGGGTACCCCCCAAAATTGGGGAAAGTGCCTTTGGTATATGTATGTATGTATGTATGCATGTATGTGTGTGTATATATATATATATATATATATATATATATATATATATATATATATATATATATATATATATATATATATATATATATATATATATATATGTTATTACTATCCAAGCTACAACCCTAGTTGGAAAAGCAAGATGCTATAAGCCCAGGGGCTCCAACAGGGAAAAATAGTCCAGTGAGGAAAGGAAATAAGGAAATAAATAAATGAAGAGAACAAATTAACAATAAATCATTCTAAAATAAGAAACAACGTCAAAACAGACATGTCATATAATAAACTATCAACAACATCAAAAACAAAAATGTCATAAATAAACTATAAAAAGACTATGTCCGCCTGGTCAACAAAAAAGCATTTGCTCCAACTTTGAACTTTTGAAGTTCTACTGATTCAACCACCTGATTAGGAAGATCATTCAACAACTTGGTCACAGCTGGAATAAAACTTCTAGAGTAAGCGTAGTATTGAGCCTCATGATGGAGAAGGCCTGGCTATTAGAATTAACTGCCTGCCTAGTATTACGAACAAGATAGAATTGTCCAGGGAGATCTGAATGTAAAGGATGGTCAGAGTTGTGAAAAATCTTATGCAACATGCATAATGAACTAATTGAACGACGGTGCCAGAGATTAATATCTAGATCAGGAATAAAAAATTTAATAAACCGTAAGTTTCTGTCCAACAAATTAAGATGAGAATCAGCAGCTGAAGACCAGACAGGAGAACAATACTCAAAACAAAGTAGAATGAAAGAGTTAAAACACTTCTTCAGAATAGATTGATCACCGAAAATCTTAAAAGACTTTCTCAATAAGCCTATTTTTTGAGAAATTGAAGCAGACACAGACCTTATATGTTTCTCAAAAGTAAATTTACTGTCGAGAATTACACCTAAAATTTTGAAAGAGTCATACATATTTAAAGAAACATTATCAATACTGAGATCCGGATGTTGAGGAACCACCGTCCTTGACCTACTTACAATCTCACTTTGAGTTTTGTTAGGATTCAACTTCATACACCATAATTTGCACCATGCACTAATTCTAGCTAAATCTCTATTAAGGGAATCACCAACCCAAAATCTACATTCAGGGGATGGAATTGATGCAAAGAGAGTAGCATCATCTGCATAAGCAACAAGCTTGTTTTCTAGGCCGAACCACATGTCATGTGTATATAGTATAAAAAGTAATGGGCCAAGAACATTACCCTGTGGAACACCGGATATCACATTCCTATAATCACTATGGTGCCCATCAACAACAACTCTTTGAGATCTATTACTTAAAAATCAATAATAATGCTAAGAAACGACCCACCCACTCTCAACTGTTTCAGTTTGAAAACAAGGGCCTCATGATTAACACGGTCAAAGGCAGCACTAAAATCAAGGCCAATCATACGAACTTCCCGACCACAATCAAGGGATTTCTGTACAGCATTGGAGATTGTAAGAAGGGCATCACATGCTCCAAGGCCTTTACGAAAACCAAATTGCAAACTAGGGAGTAGTTGATTAACTTCAGCAAACCTACTAAGACGTTTTGCCAGAAGACGTTCAAAAACTTTAGATAATATGGGAGTTATGGAAATTGGGCGGTAATCAGTGGGACTTGAGCTACCACAAACACATTTACATAGAGGAGTAACATTACCAATTCTCCAACTAGTGCTAAAAGCTCCTCTTCTTGCTAACTTGCACAAAATAACAGATAACTTTGGAGCTGAGAAATATATATATATATATATATATATATATATATATATATATATATATATATATATATATATATATATATATATATATATATATATATCTGTGTATAAATTAAATATATATATATATATATATATATATATATATATATATATATATATATATATATATATATATATATATATATATATATATATATATATATATATATATATATCTGTGTGTTAGTGTGTGTATGTATGCGAGTGTGTGCGAGTGAATATCTATTGCTAAATAAATAAGTATTTCGTTCTAAATGTATGTGCAGGGGTTGCAGATGGCAAAATGTTTGATAGTAGATTAGATCAAGGAAAGGAATGGGAAAAGGGTATTCAGATTAAGGAAACCTGAAAGGTTTACAGCTAGAAAAAAGGTGGACTTGGAGTGAGAGGAACACTCTAGAGTCAGGAAAAACGGTATTGTATTGTAATATTAATAGTAAGTTTGAATATGGATATCTTATATAAATGAGACCATATGAGCAAGGAATACAGAAAAAATGGAAGTAGGAGATATTTTTTTTTTTAAATATAGTTTAAATCTGTAAACTATTTGTGGAGTATAAAAATAATGTTTGGAGTAGGATTTGATTACTAAGATAGAAGTTTGCAAAATAAATGTTGATCCTTACATATATAGCAACTGAATTAATAAAACCTTTGCATAGTTTTTTGAGTTAGTTTTGGAGAGTCTTTATCACTAAAAATGGGGATTTGAAACTATATAAAATAGTATTTATTGGAAAAATAGATTACAATGACGCACGTTTCTTAACTGCAATTATGTGAAGTGCATATAGTAGAGCAATTTGATGTATATCATAGTGAATTAGGGATTAACTTGCAATGTATTTGAATATTGAATGAAAAGTAGTGAAAGTAAATGTAAAGGATGTTACTAGTCTGAAAATAGGCCTATAAATGTAATGCAAAATGTTAGATAAAACAGAAATGTGGAGAGAGAATTAAACACCATCAAATTATTTAAATATATATAAATGCTTGAATAAACACTAGAAATATATTTTTTTCCTTATAGCAGGCTAAGATATCAACTAACTGGAATAAGTTATGATGATAACAGAGATAACTGAAAAGAAATGGCTGAGATAGGTCCTTTCCTATCCCAAAAAAAGTTTGATAGATATCAATTTTAAGATTTTCATACATAGTGATTTTAACGATAATAAACCAATTTGCTTATTATCTTTTAATGAAATTCATTCAAGTTCAAATGTTCAGGAAATGAAATTTCTCAAGAAACATACTCTTTCAAAACTTTCATTGGTTGCATACTTGTGTTTTGCAGGGAGCAACATCGTTCAATATGTAATAGTTAGTTATATGTATTACTAGTCACATGGAACGTGTCCTAAAAAACTTCAAACCATTGGATTTTTTTTTGTGCTATTTACAGTGAAAGGTGAATTTTATGACCTAATGTTTTATGGAAGGTAATAAAACAATGTCTTTTGCTACCTTCATATTCGATG
>NC_090728.1:128359491-128364491 GCF_036898095.1 Palaemon carinicauda
CAGAAAAGATTGATCTCCTAAAATCTTAAAAGACTTTCTCAATAAGCCATTTTTTTTTAGTGCAATTGAAGAAGACAGAGACCTAATGCGCTTCTCAAAAATAAATTTCCTGTCGAGAATCACACCTAAAATTTTAAAAGAGTCATACATATTTAAAGAAACATTATCAATACTGAGATCCGGATATTGAGGAGCCACTGTCATTGACCTACTCACAATCATACTTTGAGATTTTTTTTTTAAGATTCAACTTCATACCCCATAATTTGCGCCATGGACTACTTTTATCTAAATCTCTAGTAAGAGATTCACCAACCCTAGATCTACACTCAGGGGATGGAATTGATGCAAAGAGAGTAGCATCATCTACATATGCAACAAGCTTGTTTTCTAGGCCAAACCACGTGTCATATGTATATAATATGAAAAGTAATGGGCCAAGAACACCACCCTGTGGAACACCGGGTATAACATTCCTATACTCACTACGGTGCCCATCAAGAACAACTCTTTGGGATCTATTACTTAAAAAATCAATAATAATGCTAAGAAACGACGCCCCCCCCACTCCCAACTGTTTGAGTTTGAAAACAAGGGCCTTATGATTAACACGGTCAAAGGCAGCAATAAAAACAAGGCCCATCATACGAACTTCCTGACCAAAATCAGGGAATTTCTCTACAGCATGGGATATTGTAAGAAGGGCATCACATGCTCCAAGGCCTTTACGAAAACCAAACTGCAAACTAGGGAATAGATGATTACCTTCAGTAAATCTATTAAGACGTTTTGCCAGAAGACGTTCAAAAACTTTAGATATTGTTATTATTATTATTATTATTATTATTATTATTATTATTATTATTATTATTATTATTATTATATGGTAAGGATCAACCTTAATTGGAAAAGGAGAATGCTATAAGTGCAGGGGTTCCTAGAGTGAAAATAGCCCAGTGAGAAAAGGGAACAAGGAAAAATTATTCTCAGAAAGGAATAAATCCTATATAATTTATAATCTATAAAATGTTTAACAAATAAGAGGAAGAGAAATAATATAGAATAGAGTGCCCAAATGTACACTGGAGCACGAGAAATCTATCAAATAACAGTGAATGACCATGGTACAAAGGGTATGGTACTATCCAAGAATATAGAACATTAGTTTGATTTTGCAGTGTCCTTCTTCTAGAAGAGGAGCTTGTCATAGCTAGAGAGCTTCTTTTACCCGGATCATGAGGAAAGTGGCTACTGAACAGTTACAGTGCAATAACCCTTTGGGTGATGAAGAATTGTTCGGTAATATCAGGGTTATGAGGTTTATGAGGACAGAGTATAATATGTAAAGAATATGACAAACTGTTCGGAAAATGAATCGTAACCCGTAACCAATGTATTACTGTCCGGCCAGTCAAAAGACCCAATAACTCTCTAACGGTAGCATCTGAACGAGTGGCTGGTGCCCTGGCAAACCTATTAACCATAAAATCAGTTACTAAGCATACCAAAGCTGATCAGATCTATTTTTTTTACAGGACTCTAAAACCACATCAAACTGAATATCCTATAACTATGCTTACCTGGTTCCTTAAACCACTCATCGTCTAATTCTATACCGGATTACCAATTAGGTAAGTAATTCAGTAATAGGAAACAAAGTGAAAGCAAAGAATTAAATGAGGATGAATAACGGCTAAAAAAGAATGAAGCAAATAAAAATTTGACTAGATAGCATTAGTGATATAAATCATACAACAAGGCTTATGATAACCATCTCAATTTAAAAACTATATTTATATATACCTTAACATCTTGAGCTTTCCATTATTTAGCTTTAAGATTTGAAAAATCCTTTTACAATTTGTTTACGGTTGCATGATTATCGAACATCGCTGAAGAAAAGATTACCAGAATTAGATCTACATCATATATACTTCTTTGAGGTAGAGGTATAGTCTAGGGATATTTGAATATAGTGGATGATTATATACATTTAGAGTGGACGCAAAATTTAAAACTGATGCTTGAGATAAAACCTCCACTAAACACATACACACACATACATGCACGCACAAACACACACACACACACACACACACACACACACACACACATATATATATATATATATATATATATATATATATATATATATATATATTTATATATGTGTATACACACACACACGCACATATATATATATATATATATATATATATATATATATATATATATATATATATATATATATATATGATAGATAGCTAGATATATACAGTTCAAATCCTATGAGGAAAATATCAGGCTTATCCCTCTAAAGGTGCTGAGTAGAGAAGTCGAGGAAACGCAATTAAATATTGTTCAATACATCATTAAAAACTTGACCATTCAAAAGAGTATTATGAAAACTTTGAGTACAGGAGATTCAAAAACAATTCATTCGTGGAAGCTACCTATTTAGCAAGAAAATGGTGGTTTCATATAGGAAAATCTTTTAATGGATAATGCTATATGAATATAGATATAATAGAGTACCCCTCAAACCCAAAATAACATAAAAAAAAAAAACACACCTTCACTAAAATCATATATATACAGTTCAAATCTTGTGAGGAAAATATTATGTGTAGTCTAGTGAGGGTGCATAGCAGACTAGTTGTAAAAACGTAATTAATTATTGTTTAATACATTATCAAAGACATGACCTTACAAAAGTGTGTTATGACAAATGGTGTGTATTAGTGATTCAAAAACAATTCTATCGGCGGAATTTTTATTTCTATTTCTATTTAGGGATTGATTTCGTCTATGCAAATTTAATATTCAGTCTTCTAACATTCATATTAATGGGAGGACACTTTATACGCAACATATTCCGCAAGAAAATGATGGTTTCATAGAAGAGAAGCCTTTAATGGATGTTGCTTTATGAACAAATATAACATAAAAAATATAACATAAAAAATAACAACCCTCTGAACGGAATTCTTCTTTCAAACATTGATTGTGAATTGGTAGAGGGAAAAATCATAACGTTATTCAAAAATCAAATACATGACCTAGATAGCAACATTTACACTTTTACAGTACCAAACGTCCACTAGGAGCGTTTATGTTTGTGTTTATAATCTTATATTTTTATTTTTTTAGGAAAATCTTGTCCCTTTATTTTCTTTGAAATACCGATCATAACCTTTTATTCAGGTGTTATAGGAAGCAAGGAATCTCAACCATTGGGGACTTCATAAAAATGTGGTTAAAAAAAATAAAGAGGAAGTATCCACGAACATTTCTTTAGCAATATTTTTTTTTTTTTTTTTCAAAATATGGATAAAAGTCATGATACCTGAAAAACTATTATTTCTTTTTTTCTGAGGATTTATACCCTCTGGACCCTTTCTCTGAAAATATTTTATTTTTCTCCAAATTATGAGTAAAATATTCTAATATCTAAAAAAATTACCTTCTTTCCCAGAGGATATATATCCTCTTGGCTATTTAAAAAGGTTTACAATCAGATGTTTTACATTTTATATTTGATAAATGTATTAATATATCATATCTTTCATAATAACGTGGCTGAAATTTCCTGGTTTATCGTTCCTACATTGGACAAAATTTGCCTGCGTGCGACAATTTCGAAGCTGTATTTTCTACTAAATCCATTTTATAAAAACTCGGAGCAAGATCATTGTAAATGTCAGGAGTCAGAACTCTGTTTATCCAATGATGAATTGTCGTGTTGGATTTCTTAGACTATAGTTGTAATGAACGTATTCATGATTCTTTACTTTGAAGGTCTAATTTCACAAGAACATGTAGATGGAAAATTGTAATGAGAATAATTTTATGAAATAGCTTTTATTAAATAAATGAAGATAGAATGTGTTAATCTTGCCAGTGATTAAAAATAATCTTTTAGAGAATGGATCAGCTTCTTATAGCCTCTACATTGTAAAACATACTGCATTTTTTTTCTCGCATTTACATAACTATTGTTACAGTTACAGGAAACTTTTAATCAATCATACCGTGCATTATTTACACTAGCTGGGTACCGCAGAACTGCCACTGCCATTATTGGATATATTTATCTTTATAATCTGCTGTAACAAACATAATTCTGCCTTGATTAATGAAACGAAATAAATTGAAGTACTAATTTGAATTTTACCTTTTTGGTGGCGTAAAGGTGGAAAGGGCGAAACACAAACACTAGCAAAATGATTACCTTTAAACTTATCGTTGTCAAACAAATGAAATAAGTAATTTTAAGTAGTATTCTGCTTGTTTTGTACGATTTTGATATTTATATGCATAATCAATAGATAGGTTCTGAAATGAGGTCATATGTTCTAAAGCATAACATCTTTATAAACTTGATATGAAAATAGTCTGAAGCACATCTGATACATTGAATCAAACACGTTTCACCAAAACTGAATTAGATCATCAATTAGGAACGGTGAAAGTGTGTTTAACCCTCCTTAATGGCTGATATTTAGATTACTTAGAGTGGTCAGCACAATTTCATAATATTTAATATTCTTACAGTATCTGAATAAGCTGAAAAATTATTCAAGATGATACAGGTTTATTCTGCAACATCTTATTTTATAATTGACCCTCAGATCACTAGAGTAGTAAAAAGCGATTATTTGGATAGATTTGGAAATGTTCTCGGTTACAGCCCATAAAAACTCAAATGAAGGAAAGCAATGTAAATTGTCGTATGCATTTAGCCATTTAAGATTAAAAACAAATTTTATAGATTGAGAGGGTAGAGTGAAAACTATCTTCATGAGTCAGAAGATATTTCAGGAAAAAAACTGTTTCGGGGAAAACCATTGTTTTGCGGGGGAAATGAGATAAAAAGTAGGTTCTCGGTTAGAACAAGATTATACCAATCAAATACGTGCAATATTATATCTATGAATCTATGAACATTTTCAGCTACATTTCATACTGGAAGAGTTACACGAGATGGTAAAACAACATGT
>NC_090728.1:128374491-128376991 GCF_036898095.1 Palaemon carinicauda
ATTTCTTGAAATTATAGCTCTGTTGATGGACCTTGATGCTTATGGAGGTGTAGACCCAAATGGTATTTTTCCTTTATTTTTTATAAAGCCAGCAGATTTCTTAGCTCCAAATTTCGTCAATGTCGTCTTCTGTATTGCAACATTCGTGGTCTTCATGGAAATATTCAAGACCTTACAGTTGTGTCCAGACAGTATGATATTTTTTTTGTGCTCAGAAACTTTGGTTTCTAATATGAGGCACTCATCTGAGTTCCTTATAACTGGTTTTAGGAAGCCAATAATGTTGAAACGTGATGCCATCCCTAGGGCTAGGGGAATGGCGGTGTATATTAGGATTGAATATCCTGCTTCTCATAAGTCCTGCTATCAATGTGGATGTCATGAGATTCAGGTAATAAAAGTTTGTGGCAGGTTTAACAAATTTTATTTGCGTTCGATCTACCGGAATCCAGACATGGATGATTCTATCTTCGATTGTCTTCTTACCATTATGGCCAAGATACAAGAAGATACAAATGCTTTTTTTTTTGTCTTTGTTTGTGATTTTAATGTTCACAATAGGGAGTGGTTAAGTTCTATCTGTCCTATCGATCACCATCGCTTAAGAGCTTCATACTTTGCCTCTGAATCAGGTTGTGAGCAAATCACAAATGAAGCTACTTAAAGGTCTGGTAATTGCTTGGACTTTGTACACACTGACTCCCCTGGCGTTATAACTAATAAGGTTGGTTTTCCCGTCTGGACATCTGATCATGCCTTGATTTCATTAGTAGTGAACACTGAGCAACCTGCCAATGATGTATCATACTCTTGTAAAATTTAAATGAAATCCAAAGCAGACTGGAATGGGATTTTGCTTGATCTTTTTGTGCTTCGATTGGTCACAATTATATAGTAGTGTAGATCCTGTTGTCCCTTTGAATGAGAATCTAGTCAACATAATTGATAGGCGTATCCCTTCTCGTGTGCTAAGGTACCTAGTGAAGGAAAAACCGGGGTTCAATGATGATTTTAGACGTGCTTATATTGGAGAAGCAGGAGGCCTATCATCTCTGGAAGGGTAACAGATCAGATTTGACCTGGAATAACTATACTCAGTTTCGAGTTTTTGCTCAGAGAGTTTATGCCTCCACTGAAAAGGAGTACAATTTAACCATAAAAGAAACCCTCTCTGGTACAACTCAAGAACATAAATGGTGATCTACCGTTAAATCTACATTCTTTGGTGTTGATGCATCAGTTCCTACTTTACTTAATCCAGATAGCTCAGTCACTCACTGTCCAAAGGAGAAGGCAACACTTTTGGCTGATGTTTTGACAGTAAACAGAGTAATGAAAAACTTGAACTTCCTCAATCCTGTTTTCCTGAGGAGTAACTAGCTAGCTTAGCTTTTCGATTTCTTGAAATTATAGCTCTGTTGATGGACCTTGATACTTATGGAGGTGTAGACCCAAATGGTATTTTTCCTTTATTTTTTATAAAGACAGCAGATTTCTTAGCTCCAAACTTATCTGTTATTTTTCGCAAGTTAGCAAGAAGAGGAGCTTTTAGCACTTGTTGGAGAATTGGTAATGTTAATCCTCTATGTAAATGTGTTTGAGGTAGCTTAAATCCCACTGATTATCGCCCAATTTCCATAACACCAATATTATCTAAAGTTTTTGAACGTCTTCTGGTAAAACGTCTTAGTAGGTTTGCTGAAGGTAATCATCTATTCCCTAGTTTGCATTTTGGTTTTCGTAAAGGCCTTGGAGCATTTGATGCTCTTCTTACAATCTCCAATGCTGAGCAGAAATCCCTTGTTTGTGGTCAGGAAGATTGGCATTGAATTTAGAGCTGCTTTTGACAGTGTTAGTCCTGAGGCCCTTGTTTTCGAACTTAAACAGTTGGGAGTGGGTGAGTCGTTTCTTAGCATTTTTATTGATTTTTTAAGTAATAGATCTCAAAGAGTTGTTGTTGATGGACACCATAGTGAGTATAAGAATTTGATATTCGGTGTTTCACAAGGTAGTGTTCTTAGCCCATTACTTTCTATACTATTTACACATGACATGTGGTTTGGCCTAGAAAACAAGCTTCTTGCATATGCAGATGATGCTACTCTCTTTGCATCAATTCAATCCCCCGAATGTATATCTAGGGTTGGTGAATCCCTTAATAGAGATTTAGATGAAATTAGTGCATGGTGAAAATTATGGGGTATGAAGTTGAATCCTAACAAAACTCAAAGTATGATTGTAAGTAGGTCAAGGACGGTGGCTCCTCAACATCCGGATCTCAGTATTGATAATGTTTCTTTAAATTTGTATGACTCTTTTAAAATTTTAGGTGTGATTCTCAACAGAAAATTTACTTTTTAGAAACACATTAGGTCTGTGTCTTCTTCAATTGCACAAAAAAACTGGCTCATTGACAAAGTCTTTTAAGATTTCCGGTGATCCATCTATTCTGAAGAAGTCTTTTAATTCTTCCATTCTACCTTGATTTGAGTATTGTTCT
>NC_090728.1:128384491-128406991 GCF_036898095.1 Palaemon carinicauda
AAAGTCAACGATAGATGAAAGCTTTAGTGAGGTCATGAATAAGAGATATGAGAGGAATAATTTGATTGCCATATCTAAAGATGAGGAAGACCTTGATGTGCCCATGAATGGATTCAGTGAGTTTGAAGACAACGTTATCCTTGAAAAAAATACTTATGAGATGGAAAGCCCCTAGATAAGATGGAATAAATTCCGAAATGATATTTTTTGAAAATAAATCGATTCCCAAGATACTTAAAAGAGTATTTTTTTTAGAATGTAGCATGAAGAGGCAAAGCCCGATGAGTGTACCCTTAAGCAAAAGAACTATACCCCAAGACAATGGAAGACATGCATATAATAGTTATTATTATTATTATTATTATTATTATTATTATTATTATTATTATTATTATTACTATCCAAGCTACAACCCTATTTGGAAAAGCAAGATGCTATAAGCCCAGGGGCTCCAATAGGGGAAAATAGCACAGTGACGAAAGGAAATAAGGAAATAAATAACTGAACAGAACAAATTAACAATAAATCATTCTAAAAAAAAGTAATGTCAAAAGATATATGTCATATATAAACTATTAACAACGTCAAAAACAAATATGTCATATATAAACTATAAAAAGACTCATGTCCGCCTGGTCAACAAAAAAGAATTTGCTCCAACTTTGAACTTTTGAAGTTCTACTGATTCAACAACCCGATTAGGAAGATCATTCCACAACTTGGTAACAGCTGGAATAAAACTTCTAGAGTACTGCGTAGTATTGAGTCTTATGATGGAGAAGGCCTGGCTATTAGAATTAACTGCCTACCTAGTATTACGAACAGGATAGAATTGTCCAGGGATATCTGAATGTAAAGGATGGTCATAGTTATGAAAAATCTTATGCAACATGCATAATGAACTAATTGAACGACGGTGCCAGAGATTAATATCTAGATCAGGAATAAGTAATTTAATAGACCGTAAGTTTCTGTCAAACAAATTAAGATGAGAATCAGCAGCTGAAGACCAGACAGGAGAACAATATTCAAAACATGGTAGAATAAAAGAATTAAAACACTTCTTCAGAATAGATTGATCACCAAATATCTTAAGAGACTTTCTCAATAAGCCAATTTTTTGTGCAATTGAAGAAGACACATACCTTATATGTTTCTCAAAAGTAAATTTGCTGTGGAGAATCACACCTAAAATTTTGAAAGAGTCATACAAATTTAAAGAAACATTATCAATACTGAGATCCGGATGTTGAGGAGCCACCGTCCTTGACCTACTTACAATCATACTTTGAGTTTTGTTATGATTCAACTTCATACCCCATAATTTGCACCATGCACTAATTCTAGCTAAATCTCTATTAAGGGATTCACCAACCCTAGATCTACAAATAACATTTCCCTTAGTCATACAAAATCTTTAATACACCTTTGAAACGTATGCATTAATCACAAAAAGAGGTAAGGATATAAAATTTGCATTAACAGAATAAAAATTATACACATATAAGCTGTCTAGATATTCAGAATAGATTTTTTGAATAAATGAACCCATATGAATTGAAATAACAGCCACGGATATCTGCATTTCAAATCTCTACAATGTACCATAAAAAAATCGACGCTAAAGAAAACGGTAGAAATATACCAAAATTAAGCCAAAAAATGTGCTTAGTTGTGATAAGAAATAGCAGTGTACCGACCACTCAAGACGAAAGGGATTGTTAATTGATATCTACAAAAGATTACATGAATTCATTTATTTGCAGTACACTTCCCAAACAGCAGAACCTGACAAGTTTTAATTCGGAACCGCTTGATAATTTTGAATAGGAGGTGATATGAAGTGATTAAATTAAATGCCGTTTCTTGTCGGGTGGAGCTAAATCTTCCAAAAATATTGTCAGAAAAACTGTGTTATTCCAATGTATTATTATTGCGGATTAGAGGGATAAAATGTTCTATGAATATAGCAATGTTGGTGGAATTCATTTCAAAATAATGTTAGGTCACTAAGAAAAGATTTAGAAATATAGTTATGGTTAGGTATTGTTCATTGGTTTTAAACTTTATCGGTTGAGATAAGAAGATGATTTCCTCGATAGAAGTGGGGATTTGAGTAATTTTCCATGCGAGTAAATTTTAGATATCATAATACAGGACTTTTTACTAATTTCACTAAGAAATAGCAACAAGGCCTAATGCCTATTACCATAATAAACTTTGAATGATATACACCTAATAGTTGAAGAAAATAGTGTTACGCCTTTATTTAATTTATTTTACCTAGAACACATACCCGAATACTTTCAGAAAACGAGAAAAACATGCCTGAAAAAAAATATTTTCATTTTTATTTTTATTTGTTTGGCTTCGTAATTTTTTCCTCCCTTTTATGTGTAGGATTTTTATTTCTTTCATGCTCTATTCAAGTGATGACACAATAACAAAACTTCGACGATATAGTTAGAGTCAGTTTATCGCAGTATTTACCCAAGCAGTTTACTCTGCAAGTTCTCTAAATATTCCGTTTTCAAACATATTTCCACAATGCAGTATTCCTGGGTACAAAATTATTCTGTATGTTATTCGATTTAAGGAAATTTTGTTGAGAAATCATTTTTTTTTTTTTAACAAAATATGATTTATACTGAAAACTATCATTAAGGGTCGCCTTTAAAAAACATTCAGTCATCATCAATACAATTTTGTGTATGAAATTAGATAGAATTCTAATCCCAAAAAATAGGAGAGAAAAATATTACAGCAAAAATACGGGAGAGTATTGAGAATGGTGGAGGAGCAGTACAGTAGGTATGAATTAGTGATAAATAGAAAGAAAACCAAAAGTATGAAAATTGGACGCCAGAGAGAGGCCTTAGAAATAAAGCTATCAGAGGGAGAAGTGGAACAAGTCAATGAGTTTAAATATTTGGGAGTGTTTTTCACAGCAGATGGAAAGATGGAAAGAGCAATTCAAGACCGAATCTCAAGTGGCCAGAAAGCATTTGGAAGGCTAAGAAGAATCTGGAAAGATAGAAATATATCCATTAAGTTGAAAATTAGGCTATTAAGAGCAATAGTAATCACCACAGTGATATACGGTGCTGAATGCTGTATATTGAAGAAGAGAGAAGAGAAAAAGTTATTAGCCTTTGAAATGAAATGTCTGAGAAGAATCAGTGGTGTAAGATAGGAGGACAGAAATACGAACGAGAGAGTGAGAGAAATGGCTGGTGTTGAGGACACAATTCTGATTAGAGTGGAATATATTCAGAGGAGATAGTTTGGGCATGTACAGAGGATGGAACAGGACAGATGGCCAAAGATAGTGCTGCATGGTCAAGTGGCCGGAAATAAACCGAGAGGACGACCAAGAGATACATGGGTGAAAACCTTCAAGAAAGCAAATAGAGGCGAGACATTTCAGCAGCTGGCACAGATGGCATTGGATAGGAGTCTGTGGAGAGAATGGCGATATCACATGCAGGACCCAACCCGGAGAATTCCGGACGGGATTTAGTGAGTGAGTGAGTGAGTGATATATATATATATATATATATATATATATATATATATATATATATATATATATATATATATATATATATATATATATATATATATATATATATATATATATATGTGTGTGTGTGTGTGTGTGTGTGTGTGTGTGTGCGTGTGGTATTAGGACAATTAACCCCCATGGTCCAATTACCCCCAAACCCCAGTGGACAGTTACCCTGAAAGACAATTACCCCCTAGGACTGCTACCCCTCAGGACAACTCATTTTATAAATTGGTGGAAATAATGAAAATAACACTAATATAACAAAGTTTCAAGTATTTTTAATGTTTAGAAAATCATTTAAATACAATATTCGTTAAACTTTCCTTAAACTGATGTTGCGCTCTAATGAACTACTCTTTAGCACAATTATATAGTTTCTGAAATTGTTTATAAACTAAAAATGTTGTTGCTCTCTAAACTACTCTTTAGTACAATTATATAGTTTCTGAAACTGTTTATAAACTACTTTTCTTAAATGGTTTCAAGAAAACCTTTTTTTTTATTTAGTTCCTTGGCATCACTTTTCTTGGTATTTAGTGAAACTACCAATATCCCCTAAGCAGCATGGATTTTATCAGAAGTTCTAGTGGAAAAGACATCCTAGTGCTTGATGGATATATGTATGTTAAGCAGAAACATTTGTCAAAAGGTGTTGTATCTTTTGAGTGTGAAGAAAGAAGAAAAAAAGCCAGTTGCAAAGTTAAAGTAAAAGTTCATATTCAACGAAGTGAAGTTGTTGGTACTCTTCAAAATCACACTGTACCAACCGTGTGTCACACAATTGTACATAATTATTTTGTATATATTGTGCTTGTATCTACGCTCTTCCCTCGCACTAAAAAGAACCTGAATGATCATGTCTCCGTTTTGCTCAGTAACATTATCTGTCTCTCGAACAGGTCATATCCTGTTGCCTTGAGATTTTGTATATAAAGAAGAGTGTTCCTTAATAAACAACTCAGTCGTTTCCAATCTGCCTTTGAGTTCACATCCTCTCTCGGCCCGTCACATTGGTGACCCCGGAAGTCGACTCGCTCTCACCGCTTTCCACCCCCACCCCCTCGCCCCTTCATCGTTGGTACTATGACGAACTCTACGGCAGTTGGTGCTGCGGCCACTCCATTCAAACTTTCATCGTTTGCCAGCGGAGAGGAGTTTGCTAGGTTTCAGCGCGCAGAAGTCCAGTTTTGTATCAGGGGCGTGACTCGCTCAACCACCAAAGCGGATTATGTTCTCGCGGCGATACCCGAGAACACCTTCCCAGAAATATCCGACTGGCTTTGTGAACAAGGAGACACCCCAATAGCGTATGACGACCTCAAATCATACCTTCTGCAGCAGTACTCGCCGTCGCCAGCCGCCCGTATAGCAAAGCTTTTTCAGCTCTCGCAACAACCGTTGGGGGACCAAAGGGCTTCGCTTGCCCTCAAGGAAATGACCAGTATCGCTCGCCTTCAACCTGCCGCAGACGGCTCTCCTCGTGAGGTGAACCTACTCCGTGCCCTTTGGATACGCCGTTTACCTGAACCTGTGCGCGCTGCCATACCCGATGTCGATAGTTTACCCATAAAGGACTTGATGACCAAAGCTAACGCCCTTATGGACAGCCACTTCAAGACCTCCATCAACGCCTCCACCCCTGACGACGAGGATGCCTATTCAACGTCAACCAAAGCTGACATGAATGCCGTAGGACATACACGCCTACCCCGTGACGTGCCGAAGCGGAGACAAAGCCGCCCACCACCCACCAATCGCTCGCGCCCCAACGAACAACTTCTACAGCCACTTACTACCTCCCATCCGCCGCAGTTTTGCTACTACCACTTCAGATTCGGGGCAACCGCGAAGAAATTTGCCAAAGATTGTCAGTGGCCAAAAAACGTGTAAGTAGGCCATCGCTTGTGGCGGTGGCCTCCCATGTTTCTAATCTTTTCTTTTTACAGGATGCAGGAACGGGCGTGCGATTTTTGGTAGACATGGGTGCTTGTCGTTCTCTTTTGCCAAGGAAACTCTTCAAGGCACAACGTAGTCTGTCTACATCTGCCGACGTCCGCTTGGTAGCTGCCAACGGATCTGCGATAACCACCTACGGTTACGAGAGCCTCAAATTATCGTTCGGAAACGGTAAATTCAATTGGAAGTTTCTCGTTGCTGACGTCACAATGCCAATCCTCGGTGCGGATTTCCTCTCTCATTTCCACCTTCTGGTCGATGTCGCCCACCGACGATTGGTCAACGCAGACTCGTACTTGTCAACACCTCTTCAACCCGCCCCCTCTAACCTCGCTCTCCACATCAGCGCACCCACGGATGCCTACGCCCACCTCCTCACGTCGTACCCGGAAGTTTTCCGTCCAGAACTTCGCCAAACGCCCACAGTTCCTGCCAAGCACGGTATTTATCACCATATCAAGACGACGGGACCCCCAGTCTTCGCAAAATTCAGACGTCTGGCACCGGAACGATTGGCAGCCGCCAAACAGACGTTCGCCGAAATGGAGAAAATGGGCCTTTGCCAAAAGGCCTCCAGCCCATGGTCGTCACCCTTACACATCGTTCTGAAGAAAGACGGCTCCCTCCGGCCGTGCGGGGATTATAGGCGCCTGAACATGCAAACAGAACCGGATCACTACCCCCTCCCAAACATTGCCGATGTAACCTCCTACTTGCACAAAGCAAAGGTTTTCTCTACGCTCGACCTCCTGAAGGGGTATTATCAGGTGCTTATGAACCCAGAAGACATCCCCAAGACCGCCATCACCACTCCGTTTGGCACATACACCTTCAATTACTCCTGTTTTGGCTTTCGTAATACTGGGGCAACGTTTCAACGTCTCATGGATGGCATCTTAGGGGACCTCCCTTTCTGTGTATGTTATGTGGACGACATACTTGTGTTCTCCTCCTCAAAAGAGGAACACCTCCGTCACCTGCGCATCGTGCTCGACTGCCTGCAACAAAACGGCCTTGTAGTCCGGTACGACAAGTGTACCTTTGGCGCCAACGAAGTGTCGTTCTTAGGTCACCATATCACTCCTGAAGGAGTCCATCCCCTCCCTGAGAAGGTAGCAGCCGTTCAGAATTTCCCCACGCCCTCGACCGTAAAAGCTCTGCAGGAATTCTTGGGCATGATCAACTATTATCACCATTTTCTGCCAGCCATTGCCGCCACTCTTGCTCCCCTCTACGCCTCCCTCAAGGGCAAGCCAAAGGACCTGAAGTGGGGTCCCCTTCAAGAAGCAGCCTTCTGCAATGCAAAGAAAGCCCTATTAACTGCTGTGGCTCTCACTTTGTCTATCCCACACGCCCCTCTCCTTCTCTCCACCGATGCCAGCGACGTCGCTATTGGAGCAGTACTCGAGCAGGTGGTCAAAGGCTCGCCCCGCCCATTGGCCTTCTTCAGCAGAAAACTGTCCAAGGCAGAATCGGGTTATTCTACCTTCGATCGAGAATTGCTGGTGGTGCACTTGGCTGTCCGTCACTTTCGCCATTTCTTAGAAGGTACGCCCTTCGTCATTCGTGCAGACCACATGCCTCTGGTGCACGCCTTCACTCGACAGTCTGACGCCTGGTCCGCCCGTCAACGCCGACATCTCTCCGCCCTGGCTGAATACAATTGCACCCTCCAATACGTCCCTGGGAAAATGAATCCCGTTGCCGATGCCCTGTCAAGAAACACGTTGGCTGCCATTCAATTGGGATTGGATTACAACGCCCTGGCTGAAGCCCAACGACCGGATTCAGAGTATCAAGCTTGCAGGACATCCTGCACGTCCTTCAGTTGGGAGGATTTTCCCCTCGAAGACTCCAACACACCCTCCTCTGTGACGTCAGTACTGGTAGACCGCGACCTTGGATTCCTGCTCCCATGCGCCGACAGGTGTTTGATTTCATCCACGGCCTTTCACATCCCTCGTGCCGTTCTACTGCACAGCTGCTGAAGGCAAAGTTCATTTGGCACGGCATTTCTAATGATGCTAAGGAATGGGTCCGTGCGTGTACTTCTTGCTAAACTTCCAAAGTACATCGACACACGGATTAAGGAGTGGGCACCTTTCCTCAACCTCAGCGTCGTTTCGCACACATTCACGTCGACGTTGTAGGCCCCCTACCCACATCACAAGGACATCGTTACCTGTTTACCGTCATCGACCGCTCCACTCGTTGGCCTGAAGCCATTCCCATGGAAACTGCAACGTCCGCCTCATGTACATCTGCCTTACTCTCTGGATGGATTTCAAGATTCGGTATCCCTGAGCATATTACTTCTGACAGGGGAACAACTTTCACCTCTCAATTATGGACGTCATTAGCGAATCTCCTGGGCATCACCCTACATCAGACAACGGCCTACAACCCCGCTGCCAATGGAATGGTTGAACGTTTTCATCGCACCCTCAAAGCAGCTTTGATGTCCGGCTGCAATGATTTCAACTGGTTTACTCAGCTTCCCTGGGTCCTCCTTGGACTAAGGACCACTCCTAAAGACGCCCTTGACGTCTCGGCAGCCGAAATGGTGTATGGCGACCCGTTGGTCGTACCTGCCGAATTTTTCCCTTCTACGACTTCCTCCAACGATCTCCAGCGCATACGTCATGTCGTGGGAAAATTTACTCCGTGCCGCCAGACTTACAAGCCCCCAGCGAAGCATCACATACCAACGGACTTGCACTCTGCAACGCACGTCTTCCTGCGCAACGACACCAGCAAGCCACCATTAACGCCCCTTTAGACGGGCCCTTTCCTTGTGATCCGACGCAGTCCGAAAGCATTCCTCCTAAACATTCGGGGCAAAGAAGACTGGGTCTCCATTGATCGTCTAAAACCTGTTTATCTTTTGCCAGATGACCCGCCTACAGTTCGCCTCTCTAGATCAGGGTGCCCTATTTAACATGTACAGTATGTCATTTTTATGGGGGGAGCCATGTACCAACCGTGTGTCACACAATTGTACATAATTATTTTGTATATATTATGCTTGTATCTGCGCTCTTCCCTCGCACTAAAAAGAACCTGAATGATCATGTCTCCGTTTTGCTCAGTAACATTATCTGTCTCTCGAACATGTCATGTCCTGTTGCCTTGAGATTTTGTATATAAAGAAGAGTGTTCCATAATAAACAACTCAGTCGTTTCCAATCTGCCTTTGAGTTCACATCCTCTCTCGGCCCGTCACAACACTCATGCACCATCTAAAGCCAAAATTGATGCTGCGAAAATTATCCAAAGAGTCAATATGAGAGCCATCAGTACAGAAAAAAAAGCACAGCAAATACTTTCCGAGGCTTATGGAAGCATTGATGAACACACCGGAGCAAACCTACCACCAATTCATCATTTAAGACGTAGTATTAGACGACATCGACAACCTTTCTCGCGCTCACGGCCATCCCCTTTAAATACCCAGAAACTTCTTTCAACAGATGAATATACCAAAATACAAGATGGTGTAGATTTTCTGCTTTTTTGACTCTGGGCTAATTGACAAAAGAATTTTGATCTTTGGAACACAGAAAAACTTGGATTACTTAATTATGTAAATGTATTTATATATATTAAAATTATTTTAAATGATGTTATATTAGTTTCATTTCAATTATTTTAAACCATTTATAAAATGAGTTGTCCTGCGGGGTTAGCTGTCTTAGGGGGGTAATTGTCCTAGGGGGTAATTATCCTCAGGGGTAACTATCCACGAGAGGTAATTGTCCACGGGAATTGTCCTAGACCCTATATATATATATATATATATATATATATATATATATATATATATATATATATATATATATATATATATATATATGTATGTATGTATGTATGTATGTATATATGTATGTATTAATAGAGTGAAACTAATTGTTGGTGAAAAAAAAAATTTTTGGTTTTGGGCAGATGTTCATAGAAGTGAGAAATTATAGTCTCCCTTGTCGTTTCATATTCAAAGAAAATATATTGAAGAGACCTCCCCAATCTACCATTAGAATTATTTTTTTTCTTTAGTTTTCGTAGATGTAGGTTATATATATGATTTATAGGTTAATATATAAATACTCAAGTTCCAGGCATTAAACGGTAATTTTTAGAGAATACAGTCTATTGAAAAAAAAATTAATAAAAAAAATAAAGAAAGAAAAAATACTGCATTGTAGGATAACTCATCAGTCTATGAGATAAAAAAATAGCATAATTAAAGGGTCATAAAGCCCTGGTTTATAAACGCTAAAACATAATGAATATAGCTGAGGCTATTAGCATTCAATTTGGAGTTAAAACACAATATTGCTTGGTAACTTTTTGATTTTTAAACTATAAATTCAGCTTTAATGAAGAACGATACTTGACCGCTCAAGTGAAATGTGGGTAGAAAAGAGCTGGTCATGGTTTCATATTATTTCGAATTATATTCTTTTTGTGAATCAAAGATAAAAGCAATAAAATATTGAAAAAAAAAATATCCATCATACAATTTCCCATGGTTTTATTGAACTTGTATTTGCAAATGTAATATAATTGTCACAAAGTTAGTATAGCTTTAGCTCATCGTAGGAGAATATTGATGACACTTTTATACTACTTGTCTTTTTCTTGATTACTTAGAGTAGCTCATCACTGGGATAGCTGATTCCCAATGAAATTCAAAAAGTAAAATATTCATTAGTCTGTTTGTTTTTTCAATCAAATAAATTAATCAACATATTTTTAGGTAAGCCCTAGATGGGTCACTGGAATAACATAATTATGCCATTGGAATAAAAAAGAAAAAAAAAATAAACATTACATTCTACCATCATAATCAAATTTCAATTTGATAGAAAATTATTGAATGAATCAATCACTGAATAAAGGTTGGGTTATAGCATACTTCTTCTAGCACACCTTCAACTAATTCAAAATATCGGATGGTTTGAAACTCCAAAAACCTTTATCAGTCATTGATTCATACACTAAATAATATCAATATTTCTCACATGGTGACTGATAACTATAGATAAACAATTCTTTGTTCACATTCACGGATATAGGAAAAGTAATTATAAACATATAAAATTGTCTATTATTTTCATCAGCAAGCGTATTTTAATGAGATACTATTTTTAATCATTTAAAAAAGAAAAAAAAAGAAAAAAAGCTACTCAGTCACAAAATGTGTTTGATGATACCTTTTGCGAGTATGGATCCTCTTTTCAGTACGTTCAAATTGGAAAATTACTTTTCGTGAAAGATGCACCGGTAAAAATATATTGCATAGACACAGAAATTCAAGGATCGGAATAAAACACACTGAACAGGATTCTATATTTCAACTTATTCTGTATCAAAAATGTACTCGGAAAGTTTTTTTTTTTTTTTTTTTTTTTCCTGGAGCAAGCTTGCTTTTAATTCTCCTTTTTTTAGGCGTTAGGGAAATTCCATCACGTTATCTGTGAAATACAGATTGTATAACCATAGGATATCACCAACTTGGGCATTTTTGCTAGATTCTGTAGTAAATATGCTTAATTGGTATTCAATCTGAATATTTTTATCGGAAAATATTATCCTGTTCGTTTTCAGTAAGTATGAAATGAAAGTGTAAGGATTAGATTTCTTTTATAATGAAATACAGAAAATTCTTAATTCCTACAATTCATTTTATCATACGAGAACTTTTAATAGCGAAAAAAGGTAACATTGATAATCATATCAATATTTACTGGTCAGAAACATATATGAACTATGAAAACAATAACAATAACAACTGAAGATTCTCAAGGCTCTTCGCAAAGGCTTATAATTTGTATCTATAATCCCGTTCAATGGCTTCCGTTTCCATATGGAAATTAGTGGAATTTTTTAATTTCACAAAAGTTCATTGCTGAAGCAGTGATGAGTTGAGGCTTGCTCATGACTAGCGGTCCTGCCACGGTGTCCATATTACACTTTCTATAAATGTAAATGAATTTACAACTCCTTGTAATTGTACTTTACCATTGCTGCATTTTCTTAGGCGTATCACTTTATGGAAGAAGGGATAGTTTATCCTAAATTCTCGTTACTAAAGAATATGGTGACATTGGAGATTCAGATTCTAAAAAAACGTAGAGACCTTGATAAAGAGTTACACTAATATTTTTAGGTCTAGGGATGTGAAATTGATTAAATTATCATGTATACTCTTCAAGTACAATAACCAACGGACTAATAAGAAAGCTAGAAAATCAAACAAATCCTTTCAGAATACATATTTTTTCCTATATGATAACCAAGTTATTTACTTGTTATCAAGAAAATCGTTTCATGTAACATCCTTTACGAACAACAACAAAAAAAGAACATAGGTAAAGACACTTTTTATATAATTTATGTAGTTGTTATATGATTCTAACTTATATTCTTATAATATCTTGAATAATCTTTTTCAAATACCCATCTTTTCCTAGATTGAAGGGCTACTGAATTTCAACATGTAATTGCTAGCTAAGTAAGCATGCGAATTTTCTTTAGAACTGATTAAAGTTCACCACTCCTTTTGTTTACGTGTTTTGTAAAACAACTCCAGTGTTTTAAAATATACTCTTAAGATATATTAATACAAAGTTGCAGACTTTATTAATAAGGTATATAAAGTAACTGTGTTTTTTTATGGAACAAAGACTGAACAATCCTAAACAATTTGAAATCCTTTAAAAAAATTAAAACTTCTTTATCAATGAAATATATGAGAGCAGAAATTGCTTGGAATTTCTTATAAATGAAACAGAATCCATAAGAGATTCTAATACTAAGACAGGAAAAAAGGTATAAGTATAGTAAGTGCTTCGCAAAACTATTGAATAATGTCTAATGAGATAAAACTAGCTAAAATAATGGCGTAAAATTTTTAAATCATTTGTGAATGTTTAGTGAAGCGATGATGTAGAATATTAGAAGGACGAAACGATCTGTTGAATATAAAGACGCAATAAGTATGTTATTACAAATGAGATGATTAAGTACTAATATGAAATAATGATGAAGTGACTAACCACATTTCTCTTTTGCAAGCCATACCTGGAACAGAGAAGTTGTAATAACAGTTATTAGAATATCAGAAAGGCCACATTGTATATTTCTATGCAGATTATAATATCTAAATAGAGTAGATGGGAAATAGCAGCATGTGTAGAGAGTAAGAAAGTATATAGATCAATGGCTTACAATGAAAGTTATGATATATTCCTTAAACTAAAGGTGAAAAACTCTAATCAGGAAAATAAGCTGCAGACTTAATAGGAATTTTATATGAAAGATATTTAAAGATTTAAATGTCACTCATGAGTGGAAGAGGAAAAAGGGTATATCGTTGAAGATGATTAGCCTCCAAACCACACTTAATCCGAAATAAGGAAGTTTAATAGATAGATTGATTAAAAATAGAGATCCAGATCCTGATTTG
Organism: Palaemon carinicauda; assembly: GCF_036898095.1. Classification (NCBI taxonomy): domain Eukaryota; kingdom Metazoa; phylum Arthropoda; class Malacostraca; order Decapoda; family Palaemonidae; genus Palaemon; species Palaemon carinicauda. The sequence continues at coordinate 128,397,481 of NC_090728.1, forward strand.
GTTTATGATATTAGACATGAAAGAGCCTCAGTTATATTTACATCAATTCTGATTTTATTAGTTGGTATTAACTAAACGAAAAACTAGGTCTAATAGTCAATTCTTGATAACCCGAACAGACAATTCTTCCACAAAAGAGGAGAGTAAGAAGTAAGTAAGTAAGGTCAATGAGTTGATATACAGTTATGGTTTCTAGGTGGAAGACTACTTCAAATCTTGCATCTCACCTTGTACCAGCATAAGGCTCGGACCTTATTTTTGAATTACTTACTATCATGGTAATTCCCTATAGCCCGGATCCTTCTTCGAATCATCACTTACAAGCGACCATGAAATCCAAGTGGGATGCAATTTTCCTCTTTTTCTACCCCTGGTTCATCGGTGATTGATAAGTTCTCTAGCCTGAGGAATAGGAAGAGGATTCCTGTCACCTCCCTAGGGGTGAAATAAGACGTAGAACTCAGAGAGGATCTCTTCCCACCATGAAGAACACTTTCATAGATTCCTACTGACTTACTCCTATCAACTCTGTCAAGTCGCAGCCTGTCATCCGGTCAGACTACCTTATGTAGATATGCACACCATTGAGTCTTATCTCCTTTGTCTACTGGTGTATTGTATAAAAATAAGAAAGGTGCTATATACATAAAGTGGAAAGTTCTCCTTACACACCCAAACCTTGTAGTCTCTATTGTCAGCTGTTAGGTTCCAAGAGACAGTTCCAGAGGACCCTCTCCATTTCCAAGATCCAGGATGCCCATATAATGGTTTGATTGGCTCCTCGGAGTTTGAAGGTTAACCAGTTGAAGGTCTTTTGCTTCAGTCTGTTGACTGATCCACAGCTATCCATATACCTGTTTATTCTTGGGACAATCTGGGCTCACAATATAAGGAATAGGGCTTTTTCGCTCCCTGGATGAGAGGCTGATTATTACAGGTTTGAGGGAAAACCTTTTCAAACTTCAGGATAGACTTCTAAACTTTTATGAGGATCTGGGGGTCCTGATAAATTGATGTAAGTATGTTATCATCCCCTCACAAAAGTTCGTCTACATAGAGATGGAAATCAACACCGTGCAAGTAAAAGTATTCCCATTGGAGAAAGAGATCTCATAACTTCGTCAATCGGCTTACCCTTTTATTCAGCATCCAAGTCTCCCACACTAATCTTGGCAGAAACTCCTAAGATATATCTCTTCTCGGGAACCGCTAGTTCCAAGAGGAGGACTTTGGTTACAACCCCTTCAATAGTAACTGAAGTCATCATGGTTGCAACACCTTGATGTTTCTCAAACACTGGTGACCCTTGGAGCAGATGCCAAGGGGGATCTGGGGTGGTGGTTGTAAACCACTAACGTGATAAAAAGGAGTTTTGTTAACAGTCCCCCCCCCCCCCTCTGGAGTTTATCTGTTCCTAGACAATCATAGGAAGGGCTAGGGAGCCCATTCAGATCATCAGAAAGTATCAGATTTTTTATCAGAGTTGAACTGTTAAAACCATATCAGGCCAGAATCAAGGGCAGCGTGGCTGCCCTTTATTACTTTTCCCCACTTAATATAGGCCAATGGGTGATGTTGATGAGCAACAACCGCTCTTTAGTGGCCTATATTCACAAATAGAGAGGAGTTATGTTCAATGAATTTTGTCACTTAGTAGTGGAGACTCTCGAGTGGGCAAAAGAACAATTAATAACACTGACAGGCCATTTCCTTCTAGGAAAGAACAATGATGTGGCACACGAGCTGAGCCAGAAGACGAAGATAGTTGACTCAGAATAGTTTTTATGTCCTCAAATAGTAAAGGAAATCCTATCCTTGTGTTATTTCATAACATTAGACATCTTTATCACTTCTCTCAACAACAAGCTTTTTTGTCTACTACTCACTGGTCCTAGATCCAGTAGCAACATTTGAAGACTTGTTTCAGTATACATTGAGCGGTTTTGATATCAAAGCTCTTCCTCCATTTTGCCCTAAAAAAGGAAATAAATAGAGTTCTTTATGGGGTGGTATACAGACCTATTACTCATGTTAGCAAAATGGTGAGGTAACTTCCTCAACGCCTTAACCCACTATGCCAGCCACACATTAGGATTTACCAGGAGGCGGTGAAGTTTGCACATTTTCATGACTGGAGCTTATACACAATGTCCTATCATAGAAAAGCTTTTCTCGTCAGATAGCACAGAAAATGTTTGGTTACCTCTGCAAATACTCGTCAGCACTCTATCAGGTCTAGGCTGTTTTTAGTAGTAGGTGTCTTGGAAAAGGTACCCATCCTCTTGGAACCTTTCTACCAATAGTTGCTGATTATTTGCTTCAGCTTTGTAAAGAAAAATTCTTCTCCATTCCAGCGGATAAAGGATATCACTCAGCCTTAAGCCAATTTTTTAGACTTAACAGGATAGATTTTTTTTTTTTTATATATTTCAGAGGACCTTTTTATGCTCATGTGAAACTTGGAGTAATCCTGCCCTTCAGTTGAGGAGACTCCCCGTCTTAGGACGTGGTTAAGGTCTTACGTTCCCTGAACACAGCAGCTTATGAGCACTTGGAATGGGCATTAGATAAGCATCTGATGATAAAAAAAAGTATTATTGCTCACTTTGGCCGAAGTCATTTACTCAAACTTGCCAGAAGAAAATATGGGTGCAGTCAATGTACTTGTGGTCCGTGGACTGAGTGAGCTCACCTTGCAATCCCCCTTAAAATTGACAAAAGTGGATTTAGGTTGTAGTATTTGATTCATTTTCTCATTTTTTAAATGTTCCCATTGAAAAAAAGTGGGACTGACTACCACTCCTCGGCCACTTTATTTGATGACCACCAAATTTTGCAGCTGACAGTTTCTGGGTATGGGAAACTTAATTAGACATAACTCCGGACTAAATGGTCACAGAAATATAAAGGACATATCAGAATGTTTGCTTTGTACCTCTCTAATTGATAAAATAGACAATTTGCAATTAGGTTTAATAATTAGGTCATCAGAGGTAAAAAGGTCATCAAGTTTTGGGTCAAGTGAAAATTATATGCACCTCCATAAATGTACCCCCAGGACCTGCCAGACCAATATTTGATGACCTTTTCTGCCTTATTTCATCTCTAGAGACCTCAAGAAATAGAATGATACCCATTAAGTGTACTTAATGGACAAATCAAGGAAATGATATGTAATGAAACAAGGTCAGCTTTAAAATTCGTCGTTTTTTTTGCCTAAACATCGTAAAAAATGGATAAAGCTCATAACTCTTCTCAGAGAAGTGTTACGGAAACTATTTTGGTGTGTTTTCTCAACAATATCAACTAATTACATCATGCTGAAATTCAACACGGCCACCACTCTGGATAATGCAATACTGACTTGGCTAAACTCCTACATGAATGAAGCAAAAGAGATAATATTCTTGTCCTCACCCAGGTTCTCGAGATCACAGTATCCCATAAAGTCAGTCTCAACAAGTCTGTCAGTAAAATTGGGGAAAAGTGCATAAATCAACAACAGAAATGCTTTATTTGAGGGTTACGAATATCATGAATGAAATACAATAACACTGTACATGTATGTACAATATACTCATATGATGCAAGACCTCATTGGGAAAATTCATACTGTGCTGCTTTGGGCTACAGAAAAAAGTCTACCTATGCAAGGTGTAAAGTATTATAGTCTACTTGGATACCATTGGATCCACTTTTTATTAATGGAAAGGCACTTATTGGAAATATCTTGTGATACAAGGAGGTCCTTAGTCCTTCAAGACTGAAATCTACCTTCTTGTCACTTGTGAATTTCTTAGTCCGAGTCAGATCCACTATCATCACTTTCATAGTCATTATCAAAATTTCCATCACTTTCATTATTTTCATCAAGGGTTTCATCATCAGACGTCTCATCATCGTCCATCATCTCAAGCATACACGCCATACTGTAGAAAGTGCAGTTCCCTTGAACAAACAGAGTTCTATATTCCCATTCTTCATCATCCAACCAGGATCTGCAGCTGTATGAGGGACCTCAGGCATGGGACAATGGGTATGTTTCCTAATCGCAACCTAATAGGTCACCCTCTTGATATTCTCATTTAGACACACTCTCGGTGGTGGAAGAGATGAAAGATCAACATTCATCTTTGAAGCCAGTGACAGCCCACTGCACTTTAACTTCAGCATTTGGTATCGAAGCTGGTTAACCTCCTTTGTCTTAGTTTTGGCAGAATACATGGTGCATGTGAAATTCTGAAGAGCAAGGAAAATTTCCTTGGTTACCTCCCATGACTCCCTTAGGCAACTGAAGACTTCTTGGTACTTTTGGCGTTTCTGTAGAACTCACACTGGCTTTAACTTGTCAATTCCTTATAAAGCACTGGTTGTATCGCATCTACTGAATCCAAGTATATCAAGGAGAGTGGCACAGTAAGTTGGTGTGAACCCTATTGATGGTTCTTTGAAATCTATCAATCGCCTTCTATTCCCAGTGCCAGTAACAAAAAGGAGCTGCACACCCAGGCTTGGAGCATAATACAGATGTATGAAGAATATATCACTGTCTGGACTTCAACCACGAACAAATTTATACCCTTCATCCTTGGCATAGAAAATGACAGTCTCTTCCTGGGTTAAGTCAAGAGATTTTATTTGAAATGCAATGATCTTCCAATTGTCTGCCTTGAGTTCGTATGCCTTGCCCTTTCAAACTAAAGTACGCTTTTTCTTCTTTACCTTTGGTATATCCTCCTCCATGCACCAAACCCTCAAGAGTAATTCAATGAGACGAGTTTTATTGTAGTCATTAGTCAAGAACTCTTTCCATTTATCTGGTCGCGTTGTGTTTTCTCCACTAACCAAACATTTTTCTCCTGAGCCATAATTTGATCTCTCCAGGAATTTTATTGAATTTGGGCATATAAGTGTCAGTGCTGAAAATCCCCCTGGATTTCTCAGATGTAGAGAGAGACAAGATGTTTTGACATATCTGTATGAATGTTTTCGGTATTTCCTTCATTGAGTGAAAAACAGCATTTCCATCTTCTAAATTTTAGGCGTGATTCTTGACAGCAAATTTACTTTTGAGAAACATATAAGGTCTGTGTCTTCTTCAATTGCACGAAAAATTGGCTTATTGAGAAAGTCTTTTAAGATATTCGGTGATCAATCTATTCTGAAGAAGTGTTTTAATTCTTTTATTCTACCTTGTTTTGAGTATTGTTCTCCTGTCTGGTCTTCAGCTGCTGATTCTCATCTTAATTTGTTGGACAGAAACTTACGGTCTATTAAATTTCTTATTCCTGATCTAGATATTAATCTCTGGCACTGTCGATCAATTAGTTCATTATGCATGTTGCATAAGATTTTTCATAACTCTGACCATCCTTTACATTCAGATCTCCCTGGACAATTCTATCCTGTTCGTAATACTAGGCAGGCAGTTAATTCTAATAGCCAGGCCTTCTCCATCATAAGACTCAATACTACGCAGTACTCTAGAAGTTTTATTCCAGCTGTTACCAAGTTGTGGAATGATCTTCCTAATCGGGTTGTTGAATCAGTAGAACTTCAAAAGTTCAAAGTTGGAGCAAATGCTTTTTTGTTGACCAGGCGGACATGAGTCTTTTTATAGTTTATATATGACATATTTGTTGTTGACGTTGTTAATAGTTTACATATGATATATCTCTTTTGACATTACTTTTTTTAGAATGATTTATTGTTAATTTGTTCTCTTCAGTTATTTATTTCCTTATTTCCTTTCCTCACTGGGCTATTTTTCCCTATTGGAGCCCCTGGGCTTATAGCATCTTGCTTTTCCAATTAGGGTTGTAGCTTGGATAGTAATAATAATAATAATAATAATAATTCATGGTATCTTTGTCAGGAGGAATAGCCGCATCATTCATGTCTTTCACTAAGGGATGGCATGCCTTGCTCTTGTCTGTCTTCAGAAGATACCCATCTGGTGTCCCAAGTGATGATGGCACAGGCATGAGTGGGTATCGTAGAAGTTCTTGGACATCCAATTTATGGTTATGGGACTTGACCAACAACTTGAATGCGATATTTTCTTGCTGTTTGTACTCCACTCTTTTGTTACTTGATGTTTTCACAAGTTCTTTCTTGCCAATATCAGCGAAAGATTACAGCCTTTGTTTGGGCAATGGAGCAAAGAAGTCATCATTCTTCTTCAGTCTCTCGCAATATCCTTTGAAATATCAGTAAGAACAGAAGTACCAGAAAAGAAACAGACCAGCCCTGTGGAAAACTTTCCACAGCATCAATGATCTTCCTGGTGGCTTTTTCACTCTTCTAGATCTGTGATAGACAGGTATCATGATGCTCGCTGTCTCTGCTGCTTTCGCCTCCCCCCTATATTCACAATCTGTAGCATCACCTCTAGTTACCTAGATCTCTCATGAGCAGTTTTCACCCAATGTCTGTATGCTTCAAAATTCCCTAGTAGTCCTGAGGCCCCATTACCTTTTCCTTAAGCTCCAGCATGGGACGCTGCATGCTTCATTAAAGTTTCCTTTATTGTTCTGTCCCCAGCACATTGGTTTCCTGGAATGAATGACCTAGCTATGCTGATTGTTCCAAGCTTCAATAGTTCAGTTGCTTTAGGGTGAGTCTCAACAATGTTTGCCAAATAGACAAAGAAAAATGTCAAATAGCGTGCATTATTTTGTCCATCGAAACTATGGAACAAATCTGCCATCATGCTTAAACAAGCTCCGTACAAGTAAAAATCATTATTCTTTACTGCCATGAAGAGCACCAGCCAAATGTGATCGACATAAGACAGACAAAATACACCAGTCTTTTCAAGGCTTCCATTCCTAATCTAAAGTCAGAATTCAATATAATCAGCCAAGTACTCCTGGAATGGACCATGATCTATGACTTGAACCGAACCTTTCTTGTTTCTGCTTGTAATTAGGCTGGTTACTTTTGTCATTGATTCTTCTGGGATTCGCTGCTGTAATCCACCATCCAGTGGCTCAAACTTTCTAAGTAACATCCTTACAAGTCCTTCTGCCAAAGCCTTATGTCAGTGCATTGCCCTGCTATAATACTTTCTTGTTATCACTCCTTAGAGCGAGCCAATTGATATCAGTCCTGCTTCCAGCAATATTTCTGAAAACCCTGACCCATTCATCTTCTTGCCAACCATTTTCAAGTAGTCATATACTTTATGGAAGGTCCCTATCATAATTATGTGGTCCTTGTAAGTGTCCGGGCTTTTCCAATGTATTGGGTATGCCCTTGTGCAAACACTCAAGTCAAACAATGTAATTTCATATCATGCCAAATTCATCTGAGCACTGCCTAGACATCCTTGGGCATTTCTGAACCGTACTGTGCTGATTGATTGGATGATTGATTACGGGGTAGTAATCAATCATTGTAAGGTTGGCGGGTTTATTTCCACTTTCAGATATGAAACCACGCTATCCTGGAACACACTGACTGACTGAGCTGCTAAGCATTCTATCAATGCACCAGGTGATGTTAATTTGGCCTGATTGGCCCAACCTCCCATCACTACCTGGAACAATTGGGTGTTTGATAGTCATCCAAGGGCTGCTCCTCTAGTTTATATAACATGATGGTAGATTTTCTGGCTCAGATGTTACCAAGAACCTCCTCCAAGTTTTTTATTTTGATGGGATCGATGGCATTGCCACAGCTTCACTTTTCTGGATATTTTGCAACATAATCCCATGTGCTGTGTGCACAGAACCACTACCACATTGATCATTGACTTACTGATCGAAGTTGTCAAAATCAGTGTGGTATAAGGACGGGCCAGAGGGGTTACAACTAATGTCAGTGCTAAAAACACTGGTAGCGTCTTCTAGGGCGGTGGCTAGGGCTGTTTCAAGTTCTAGCGAGAAGGAGTAACTTTTTGCATGCCCCAGTCTATTCATAAGCATGAAACTGTGCACTACAAAAAATATGACGGAGTGTCATACACACAAGAACGAGCTTTGGTAGCATCTACTCGCCTTTTTTTGGCGGCAGGACAGATGTTTTGTCCAAGAGAAGACACAAGGCGCTCTGTCTTTTCTGACGAAGTCAATGACCCATTACCACAAATAACTCCCAGGAGGAATTTCTGTAAATCTTCTGGCAGAGGACTTTCCATGGTTTCTATGTACCCAGCAGTTGGTGGCCATGGCATGTCTACGGCTTTCAAGAAAGCATCCTTAATTATCTGGCGTAGGAGTAGAGCAACATCATCAATTTGACTAATAGGCCTATGCAAACAATAGCTATTTCTGACAACAGTAGGAAGATCAAGATCATTGCTAAATACTAAGGCAGACTGCAGTTTCCCACCCCGTCCATCAAGAGATACAATGCACAGCTTTTCTGAGTATAGTTTCTGTTTTTCCAATTTTAGTTTCAGTGTCTGTGCGATAGGGAGTTTTTGATAAATGTTCAATGAATATGTATGTAAAGTCTATCATGAGCATTATTTTGTGGCCAATAATTATCTTCCGATCAATCACTTCACATTCTTTCGAGAAACAAAGTTCATGAGACTTTACACGTTCCATGACCTCCTGGTTTGCCTCCACTGGAACTCCTTCATGTTGATGGATCACAGTATTTCCGGAGGCAATGTTTGGGATACCTTGCCTCAGAAGCAAAAAGATCATACCCTTGAATATGAGTGGCGAGTTCTTCATCACCCCGTTCTTCTGCTAATGCGATAAAAGTGTCCCCACCACCATGTGAAAAATATAAAAGACCCTGTGAGGTCCAAGACCCTCCTACACAGACTTTCTTTCTCTCATAGCTTTTACAGAAGATACTGTTCTGATGAAATATAACTTTGTCAGCTGAATTGCCACGACTTGGCCTCATAGAGCAACCCTCGGTGACTTCACTTCAAGATATTTGGTGAATCTCTGATAACATTCACGATTGTAAACATGATTTTCTCCATACTGTTAGGGCTTTGTCCACAAATGCTATCATGCCAAAGAGACGACCCAATCGATTGAGATTGTCTTCTATCCTGGACTTTGCAAATACTAGCAAAACATTATTCTGGATTTTGCAGTTGGGAGAACCGGACGTAGTCAGTTGTTTTAACGTTGCCGTAGTGAATTATACAAATCTCGGTATTGACAGGTGCTGGTCTTTCGGTACTAGCCTTTCTCTTTGGCATTTTCCTGAGGTGAATCTACCTGAAATTATCAGAAATTTCCGCCAGCAGCATGAGCTTTATCAGTTTTTAAAATTTTGAGGCGAAAAAAACAACAAATTTGAAAATTTACCTTGTTACATAGCATTTCCTTTTCTTGATTTGGCCAATTAGTACACTTAATGGATATCATTCTATTTCTTAAGGTATCTAGACATGAAATAAGGCAGAAAAAGTAATCAAATATTGGTCTGGCTGGTCCTGGAGGTATATTTATGGAGGTGCCTAAAATTTTCAATTGAACCCAAATTTGGTGACCTTTTGACCTCTGGTGATCTGATTATTAAACATAATTGCAATTTG
>NC_090728.1:128416991-128419491 GCF_036898095.1 Palaemon carinicauda
TGTATATATACATATGTGAATACAGTATATAAATGATATATATATATATATATATATATATATATATATATATATATATATATCTATATATATATATATATATATATATATATATATATATATATATATATATATATATATATATATATTATTTATTTATATGTACATATATATATATATATATATATATATATATATATATATATATATATATATAAATTTATATATATATATATATATATATATATATATATATATATATATATATATATATATATATATATATATATATATATATATATATATATTTATTTATTTATATGTACAATATATATATATATATATATATATATATATATAAATTTATATATATATATATATATATATATATATATATATATATATATATATATATATATATATATATATAAATTTATATATATATATATATATATATATATATATATATATATATATATATATATATATATATATATGTATGTATATATATGTGTATGTGTGTGTATGTGTGTGTGCACAGTATGTGTGTCTTGAAGTAATTTTTGAAAACATTATGAGCTCCAATAAAAAAATAAAATATATAAGATAGGCTGTTACAGCAATTATAAATAACACACAGAGTAGCCAAAAAAAAGCAGAAAAAAAACTTTAAAGAATTAAGATGTAATTATTTAAAAAAAATGGTTTTGGAAGGAGTAAAAGACTCGATCCTAGTAATGATCCTATTTTCCTCAGACTAGCCACTTTCTCTCTCTCTCTCTCTCTCTCTCTCCTCTCTCTCTCTCTCTCTCTCTCTCTCTCTCTCTCTCTCTCTCTCTCTCTCTCTCTCTTTATTGAGAATGGTACGATTACAACTACTTACATCCTAATTGGTGACGTTGTTAGTTTCCTTTCCATTTAAACAATGACTGATACTCAAATTTATATGAGTGGCATAGCGACAAGCTTTAGCAATTCATCAATTATGCAAGTGTCCCTGAGATAACTTGTCTTTGGTGAAGGCATACATGTTGAAGTGAAAATTGCAATGTTGTGTTAATTAATTAGGTGGTAGAATGACACACCATCACATCAAATATTCAGATTTCTCAGTAAAAACAGTCTCCACGGAGAGAGCATTATCTCCAATACGCTTACCACGAAGTGGTTCGAATACTTACTTTGTCCATTTCAGGCCTGATTCCCTCCTATTACTAAGAAGATTGTGCAACTTTACGAAATCTGTAGATTATATTGATGTCTACATATGGTTACTATAACATGCACTTAAACTGAATAGACCTCACAGAATGTCCAATTTTTATACATAAGTTGTTTCGTCTCAGCATATCAGAACGATACTTTCCGAAATTTTATTGGTCCTCAGTTCCTCCTTCTCTCTATTGATTCCGAGGTACTGTATACTTTTTTTTCCCAACATATGTACGTGTCGAATCCAATTTAAAGTGCAATGATTATGTTTCTACTCTATGCTGACGTTTTTAATGATTTCCACCCTTAGCCTATTTTGTAATATTTCTTATTACGCTCTCTGTGAAACACAAGTAATCGATGTTATCTATGTTTCTAATCATTATTCAAATTCCCACAAAGTTAAGTTTGGTTAATATTCTTTCTTTATTTCCAGCTGTGATATCCTTAGACACCTTCAGTCTTTAGCCTCTTATGATTTTTGTAAGGCATTCAAATTAAGTTGCAAGACTTCCAGATTCCTTTGATGGTATCAATAGTTTTCCTCTACTATTCCCAATCTGTTTTAAATTATCTTTAAAAATAAGCTTTTTTCGTGATCTCTTCATATCTTATTATCCAATCATATAGATTTTTTTTTTTTTTAATCAGGGCAATTTTATGACTCTCGATCACACCATCTACAAAGACAAAACCATCGTGAAACATCATGTCCTTTTATGTTAAACCTCATTCATTGTAATGTTTTTCTTTACTTCCATTTGGACAGTTTTTTGAAGTACAGTATATAATCAACAATCTTGAAATTGCCTCTCTAAAGATTTTGACAGGGGTTTTTGTATGTGTGAAACCCACATAACGTTTTATTCGTTGCTGTCAAATACTTCATGCACCTATTTAATACTTTCTCCTCAAACCAGTTTTATTAATCATGTAACAAATGGCACTTACTAATCAGGGTTTTCCAACATTGTGTTATCTTTCCCTTTTATAATAAGAAATGTTTAATCGCCGTAAATTTTACCCATTTTGGTCTTTACGTATATGCAAATGAAACCTAAAGCTTTTGATTATCACTCTTTTGCGCTTAACAATTACTCTAACAGTCATTGTTAAACTTATGATTTTGATTTCCACTCTTGCATTTTATAGCTTTGACCCTAATTTGTTTTCCACGTCCAACAACTCACATTCGACTTAGGAATTTACTCACTACAGACACTCTTAATTGGTATTTCATATTTTTAAATCTATTTGGTCCTAAACAAATTGTTTTACTGTCTATCCT
>NC_090728.1:128424491-128426991 GCF_036898095.1 Palaemon carinicauda
AGTAACCCCTCAGGTGAAGAAAAATTGTTTGTTAAAATCATTGTTATCAAGTGTATGTGGACAGAGGCGAATATGAGAAGAGTATGACAGACTGTTTAGTGTGTGTAAGCAAAGGGAAAATGAACTGTAACCACAGACAAGGATCCAATGTATTACTGTCCGGCCAGTCAAAAGACACAATAATTCTCTAGTAGTAGTATCTCAACGGGTGGCTGGTGCATTCGAAAACCTAATACCCATAAAATCAGTTATGAAGTATATCAAAGCTGATTATATATAATACATAATTAATTATGTGCTCTAAAACCACATTAAATTGAATATCCTATGACTATGCTTATCTGGTTTTTTAAACCACTTTTCGTCTATTTCTACACCGGCATACCAATTGGGTTAGTAATTCAGTACTAGGAAACAAAGTGAAAGCAAAGAGTCAAATGTATAGGAAAAGCTGTTAAAATAAAAGGAGGCAAACAGGAAAATTAAACAGATGGCATTTGTGACATAAACTATAAAATAAGGTTCATGAAAACTATCTTAGTTTTAAAGAAAAATTTACATTTACCTTGACATTCTGCATTTCTAACTATTTAGCTGTATAATTGAAAAAATCCTTTTACAATTTGGTTACAGTTGCATGCTTTTTTAACCTCTCTAAAGAAAAGATTTTTAGAATCAGATCTAAATTGTATCTAGTTCTTTGAGGTAGAGTTGCAGTCTGATAATATTTGTATGTAGTGGATGAGCCTCCAAATTTCTAGCAGACGCAAATATTAAAAATGAGGCGTTACATATAACCTCCAATGAAAAAAACGCACACACACACACACACACACACACACATATATATATATATATATATATATATATATATATATATATATATATATATATATATATATATATATACAGTTTAATTCTTGTGACGACAATATGAAGTGTGGTCTAGTAAAGGTGCACTGTAGACAAGTTGTAAAAACGTAATTAGTTATTGTTTAACACATTAACGAAGACATGACTTTACAAAAGTGTGTTATGACAACATGTGTACTAGTGTGTACTACCCATGTGTCACATGATCGTACATAGTAACGACATTTCCTTGTTTTTGTATATATTGTCCTTTTCTCTTCGCGCTCCCCTCTCACTGACAGCAACTTGCATTAACCTATCTGCTTTTCTTATTGTTAACTGTCAACATAACCGGTTGCCTGGTTAACAAGAAATAGCCTCTTGTATTTTGTGACCTTCTTACCGGGATTTGGTGTGCACATAAACTCGATGTTTTGTAATAAAGTTTCGAGTCACAACTTACTCATGGCCCGTCTCAAGTGACTCAAAAACAATTCTGTCGGTGGAGTTAGTATTCATATTTGTATTTAGGGATTGAATTCGTCAATGTAGATTTAATATTCAGTCTTCTTAACTTCAAGTATATCATAAGACACTTTATACACGCAACACATTCCGAAATAAAATGATGGCTTCATGGAAGAAAAGCTTTTGATGGATATTGCTATTTGAATATAAATACTATAGACTACCCAAAAATAAAAAGATAACATGAAAAAAAGAAACTCTGAACGGGAACCTTCTTCCAAATATTGATTGTGAAAGGGCAGAGGGAAAAGTCATAAAGCTAAGCAAAAACCCAGTACATGACCCAAATACCAACATTTACAGTACCAAGCGTCCACTGGGAAAGCTGACGTTTTGTTGAGAGTTGACTTATGTTCGTGTCTATATTCTTTTATTTTGTTTTCTTGGGGAGAGTCCTGCCCCACTTTCCCGTGAAATACAGATTATAGCATCTTATTCAGGTATTCAAAGGAAGCAAGAAAAATCTCAAACATGGGGACTCCACAAAAATGTGGTTGAAAATAATAAAGAGGAAGTATCCAGGAACATTGCTTTCACAATATTTCCTTTTTTTTAATTCCTTTTCCCTGAGGATTCATATCCTCTGGAATGTTTCTCTTGTAATCTTTTTAATAAGGGTACAAATTATAACTAAAAAAAAATAATTTCTTTCTCAAATGATGTATTTCCTTTCGGCTATTTTAAAAATGTCACAATCAAATGTTATACCTTCGACTTTTAATAAATGCGTAAATATAATTTATCTTTTATAATAAGGCAGCTGCACTTTCCTGTTTTATTCTCTTTGCGACAATATCAAAGCAGTAATTTCTACTATATGCACTTTATAAGCCTTAGAACAAGAAACAATGTAAAAGTCAAGAGTCCGTACTCTATTTGCACAATAACATGTCATGTTGGATTTCTTAGACTTTTGATGTAATGGATATATTCATGATTCTTAAATTTCAAAGTCTGATTTCATATGAATATGTAGATGAAGAATTATAATGAGAGTAATTTTACAACAGAAAAAAAATAATAATAACAGGAGATAGAAGGTGTTAATTTTAGAAGTAATTACAAAATAATCCATTAATAATGAAACAACTTATTACACAATCTATATGTAAAACATACA
>NC_090728.1:128429491-128431991 GCF_036898095.1 Palaemon carinicauda
TAACTAAGAGAAAAGTATCTTGAAATTAATTATACAAAAATCAAAATTGTCTAAGGAGACCAACCTGTCTGGAACAGACTAGAGTACTGAGTGACTATCTGAAGGACAGTACTCAGGAAGAAAATTCTAAATTTGCCAGCTTAAGCGATGTGGAGGGGGACAGAGGATAATTGGCTGTTTAGTTTAGGAGCCTTTTCTTTAATCATTAACGATTCCAATACTAGTTGAGAGGAGTTATTTGGCGCTTGAGCTATGATTTCAAAGTTTTTATATGCAATGTTGGTCTTGCATTTACTTGCATGTTTTCTGATGGTTGAGAATTCTTTGGTTTTGAGCGCACATCTAGTTCTATGACTCACTCCCCGATGCGCATCTATGCGAACTTTCAGGAATCTTTTTGTGGAACCCACATAATTTCCGAGATTACATCTCGGACAAGTAAACATATAGACCACTGAAGAACGCATTAGGTCGGGGAGTGAATCCTTAATTCTAAACATAGATCCCACTGTCAGGGGATTCCTAATAATAAGTTTAGAATCCAGACTCGGAAAATTGTTTAAAATGTCTTTTTTAATTTGTTTCCCATATTTTCCGTTATTAATAAAAGGCAATGAGGCATAGAAAATCATTTTTGGTACTGAAGGAACTTAAAGTTTAGGTTGGTAATGTTTGGTCAGAAATTTGTTAACTAATCTACAAAATATTTTAGTTGGAAAACAGTTATCCTTGAAATGCGGCTTCAAAAAGACTATTTCATTTTGAAAGGATGTCCAGTCAGACGAAAGGTAAAATGCCCTGCAGATCAGGGTTGTTACGGCATTTAACTTAAAATTATAAAAGCAAAAGCTAAAAAAATTGGTGCCTAAACCAGTGAACATCTTTTTTCTAAATATGCTTGTTTCTACACGTGTCTGCCCTCTTGAGATGTTAATGTCAAGATATGGTAACTGGTTGTTTTCTTCTTCCTCAATAGTGAACTTGATGTTTGGATGAACGTTACTGATGAAATCTAAAAATCTAGCAGTATGTTCCATTTGCTTGAAAGTAGCTAAGGTATCTATTCCACCCCCCCCCCCCCTTTAAAGTTATTTTCCAAAATCGATAGAAAAATATGTTACCTTCATAACTACTGATAAAATGATGCAATAGCATTTTCCCTGGCATATTAAATGACACATTACTATTTCGTGGAAAAAGGGACCTCATGGCTACATTGCTTCCATTTACTTGAAGTACAACCGTCTTTTTCACCGTCTTCAGTCTTTTAATACATGTTTCATATCTGCTTGTATTTTTACAATTCTACTAAGGGAAAAAAAATCAATGAAATACACAATTTCTGGCCCTTTGCTAGATAAGTTTTCAACAGTATCCCCCTACCTTTGGGTTACCTTGCCATTATGATATATCTTTAGGTTCCCCTTATAATTAAGATTCAAAACTCTGGCTTAGATAATTTGTCCTTACACTATTCTCTGCTCTTAAAGTCCCTAGCATCCATTCATCTACGAAACCCCTTGTGACTCGATAGTGATGCGAACGATTCCTTAAAGAATTTACAGATATACTATCCCCATGATTCACCATCTGTGTTATCTTTCATTTTGGGAGCATACTCCAATTCAGCCAGTACTTATGAATTTGAACTACGCATCAAATATTATTGTTCATAACATAATGAGAACTAAACACCAACTCTGAATATAACTCTGTTATTTAACTTTTAATTAGTATTATCTCTACCGGCCAAGAACCAGAAAGACATTTGTCTGTTATCGTACTTCCCCATCCTCTTCGGGAAACATCACTATATTATAGTGTTTTGGTGTTAATATCGAAAAGGAAAATCAGAGTTTAGAATATAGATATTGTTTTTAACTTGCCGACTATGGCATAAATTTTCAACCTTTAATTTTTTTTTCTTGAGATTTATGGTGGATATTATTTTTCATTCCAATGTTTAGAGATGCTTGATATGGTATTCACATATCATTTGCCCATCCATAATCTTTTTAATATAATTATTTAAACACTATTGTAGTATTAAAGATTCTCCCTTCTGTAGTTCTCTTCAGTAAGCTTACAGCCTTGTTCTGTTGATTTTTCTTGTTATGCAATCCATGCCTAACCATTTCTTTTCAATTAATCTACTCTTTTTATTTTAAAATGTGGCCAAGATTTATGCTTAAATCAATGCATAAACTTTTCTATGATCCTTATATTAGTTTTTGGAAAGATTCATTACATATATGGTTGAATCCACTAAGAGTATTGATAAAGCAAGGATTTTTTTTTTCTATGCATTATAATTCTTGAAGCTAAATCCTGGACTTATTCCTTAGATTTATTGAAGACCACCATATTCATCTGTTCTTCAAGAATGCTATTATCTCTTGGCACATACCTTAGGCTACTTTATATCTCATTTACTGATTGTAAATTGACAATACTTGGATTTTATTGTAGAAAAACTCTCTGCCTTCTATTTGGGTAAAAT
>NC_090728.1:128439491-128461991 GCF_036898095.1 Palaemon carinicauda
TGCTGGCATCTTGGCTGCCGGCGACCATGATGGCCGTGAGAGGGAAGTTCCTTCTGTTCCCAAGGTTCTTCAGTCCTCGCTTGGACTGCTGCTACAGGTCCTGTTGCCGGGGTACTGCCAGCCAGGCCGGCACTGATAGTGCTGGTTCAGTCGGCAGCACGCTGACTGTACTGGTACTACTAGACTTGCCGGCTGGCAGTGTATCGGCGGTACCTTGTCGGCTCTAGTACTGTAGCTGCATGGAATCCTAAATGGTACATTCTCCCCTTCTATTAGAATCTTCTTTTTGAAAAAGGCAGTCAAATTACACTTTTACATCCTTAATTACTGTATACATTCACAGTAAGGAGTAGCCTTTTTTCCATGCTATCTCTCTCTCTCTCTAGCTAGCATGCCGGGCATGCCGGCAAGACCTAGCTATGCCAGCTACATGCCGGCAGAACTACTGTATATTTTACACAGGTAGCCAGTATATCTGCATTATAAAATATACTGTAGATAGAAAACTACTATATAGTTTATACTAGTAGTTATTTCAAATATAATTTGGATATCCAACACAGGCATTTGCTGAGCCCAATCCTATATTGAATGAATATGATTTCTTCAATATCCTGATTAGAAATCAGTATTAGGATTACCCTACAATATTAAACACTTCAAGGAAGGAGTAATAAACTCCTAACCCTTAAAGGGTGGAGCCTTTTTCCTTGAGTCTCCCTGATCAGGAAACTATACTTTAATATAGTAGGAAGACTATAGCAAATAGGCTAAGTTGGATATACAAATATATGTCTTCATTTTCCTAGTCCAGCTGGCTTCATGCTAGATGGACCATACTGTCATATGCTACTATGAAGGCAGCATAATGACTAGACTACAATACATGATGTATGGTAGCCAGTAAATTGCAATATATACTTACTGCAATTAAAAACTAAAGTACCATGATACAGTAGTATTTTCTGACATACCTTGGGTACCCTTGTACGAGCATTCTGCTGGTACCGTCCATATATTGAATGAATAGTTTTTTTTTCAATATTCTGATCGAAAATCAGTCATCCTGACCCCACAGTATTAACATTATTTTGGGACAGTGATTTGATACTTCTCTACCCCTAGGGGTAAGAGTCCTTCTACTTGGAGTTACTCTATAGAGAAATCCCCTTGTAGTTAATACTGAGGGGAGGCAACAGCATTTGCTCACCGGGGTACACAAGTATGAATCTCCTACTATCCTTTTCTAGCTTACTATCCTAATCTACTCTATTGTAAAGGACATTTTCATGTTGATTGTCATGGAGATAATCCATTGTATACTCATTTGGTTTTCCTTTCTTTACAGGAGGAACACCAGATACCTTGTGCTGCAGTCCTCTGCAAGGCCAAGAGTAAGTATTTTTACGGTCATAATACTTGCAGGTTTCATGCCACCTGCAATGTTATTTACGGATCCCTACATTATTGGAACCCACAGGTTTGCAATATATGTCGGACATTAATGTCCGAAGGTTTTGAAAATCCCAAGTCTACAGAGACTAGTGATATATCTCAATATAAATTAGGCAACTGGGTGAGAGGCTTTCAAAAGATCTCTCCGGGACCCTTTCCTACCTAATGATGGGATGCGTAAGCTACTATTTCTGGAAGCAAGTGATGAAACAATAGTGCCTTAGGAGCTAACTACATCCCCTGACTGCCAGAAAACCTTTGGAATTAAGGGCAAGAAATGCCCCAAGGTAGGAGAGGAAAATGTTGCGTCGGAATTTCCTCCGCATGTGCCGGCTTTAGAGCCATCGATGTCGACATCTTCGTCTTCTACCCTTAATTTGGATAATGTGGTACAATTATGTATCCAACTGAAGAATAAAATAGAGAGCTTTCGTAGACAAAACGAAAAGCAGGAAGTAAAACGCAAGATATATCCTCGTAAAGTTTCTCTTGTCGCTTCCCAGGGGTCAGTCAAACGACCCATGAATCAAGACCTACCAACATGCTCTGAAACCAATCCCTGGAGGTTTGCGGCGCAGATGCCGATTTTAAATGGCAATCTCTGCATCTCAGAGAAAATAGGTGCTGTTCCTTTGGACAAAATTCAATTTTGGCCAAGCTTTGATGCTTTTCCTGATTGTTGGGTTCGACTGAAATACGAACCAAAGTCAAGAAAAGGAACGGAACCAAAAGAGGTCTTGATTCTCGACCATGATAAGGCACAGACTATCCTTTCAGGTAGTCTAAGAAAGGCGGGTTATTCAGAGTCGAAGGTATTCCCACTGAATAACGGACACCCTTCCTTTCTTGCTCCTACTTCACTCTCATTCCCCTTTATGGGGAAGGCATTTACTTCTGCTGCCAAAGCGGTAGAGGCGGGTAAGCCATGTCCCACACTCGATGAGTGCAAGCTTTTGTCACCAGACAGGAAAAAGATTGGAAGGAAGTCCATTTGACATTTTCAGTAGGAAAATTAGACAAGGACGTCGAAAGTCAACAATTCAAGGTATGTCTCCCTAAATTGTCTGAGTTGCTCTTGTTTAATGAACAGGAGTTAAAGGAGAGACTTGCGACATCCCTTTCTCTACAAAACTACATAGAGTTGTGTTCAACCTACGAGAGTGCCCAAGACATGCTCATGGTCATGGCCAAAATGCATATGGCTATCTTGGTGAAGGACCTTTACTACTTTATGAATGCTAGGAGAACATGTAGAGAGTTTGTGTTCGCTGATTCAACAGTAAAACACGAAACAAAGAAGTTAATATCTTCCAACATATGGGGTAAAGACCTCTTCCCAAATGAGGTCACTAAGGAAGTAATTAAGAACGCCACCATGGAGAACATAGGTCTTCTCCAAAAATGGGCCATTCCTTCAAAGAGAAAATCTTCTGTGGTTGTGGGTCCCCAACCTAAAAAGAAGATTGGAAATGCTGGAAATATCTGGGCTGCTCAACAACACCCCACTATTCCAGTGACCACGATGCTACAGGCAGATGGTCAAAAGTCTAAGCCTACTGACTACTCGAAACAAAGACGCTTCGGCTAGGAGGAACTTTCACTCAGGATCGCAGGACCTGCGATCCTTCGGCCCAAAGCCATTGATGGGAAACAGAAATGTCCCTACCATCATTTCCTTACCTTCTCCTACAGTTCAAAACCCTCCTGGAGGAGTATACCTGCGAGCTATAGAGCATACAGGTAGTAAGAAAACTTTAGCTCATCCAGTTCCAGGGAAGGCTGCTTTTTGTTCACGAAAAGGACTCAAGATATCAATGAGCCATTCTGAACTTGTCGCCACTCAACAAGTTCATAAAAAACAGCAAGTTCTGAATGTTAATCCTTCTGAACATATGGACCTTGTTCCAATTAAGGGTGTTTGTAGTCTTGTCAAACCTGAAAGGTGGCCTTCGGAACCTTCCAGTCAACCCCCCCCCTTTCCTCATATCTAGAATTCATGTTACAGAGAGTAACATTCATCCTAAGGAAGATACGTGTAGGACTCACTGTTCTAAGTATGTTCAAAGGATTGATGAACTTAGTCACATCAAATTCAAGCCTAGAAATAGTTCACGTATTAATATACCTGATCAAGAGGTTGGAGTGGGCAACACCCGAAGTGTCCGGCCAATGTGCATTCAAAGAGATGACCCAGTTCCTGGGACATCACTGACATCCAGCTCAGGGGTTTCGATGTTTTAAAAAACCATCGAAGCCCTCAGTCACATCAACTCTCCTCTCCCTTGGAAATATAAAAGGACCTCGTGAGGTCTGTCAAGAGACTCGGGTATTCAGTCAGAATACCAAAACGCCAACAGGAAAAAGCGCTAAACTTTCCCCAGTTCGCTATAGTGACAGACCTAGTGCTAACGGCACACCGGAAAGATGTGTTAAGAGCTTGGAGAAAACACGCATCAAACGCCTGAAGAGATAAAAAAAGACTGAGATCAGTCCCTCTTTAATCGCTTCTCTAACAGAAGTTAGAGCACGAAATTCCCAAGACTCTGCTGGTCATTTCATAGGTGGGGAAGCCCCCTCCACACAAATCAGGCTCCCTATGACTGATATGGGACACCGAAGCGATAAGAAGACCTCACATTCGAACGTCTCATTCAGTCTTGGTGAAGTTACCCATCCCTCTCTCGAAGGGACGGCACCTAACAGCAGTTTATTTATAACTGATCCACGATGTGAAGGTGGATACTCTATTTTGATACAAACCGATAGAGCTGGAATGGTCCATGGGCGCAGACATATTCCCTCCCAGATAGGAACAAGTCCCGGAACTGCAATTCAACCTCTTCATCACGAGCGTCTTCAAGAAACTACCTCACTATATAGCCCCATACGAGGATCCTCTAGTGGGGCTGATAGACTAAATGAGGCTGGTCCTAGTTCTGACCCTAGGTATATTTTGGAAGATTCAGAAATTAACTGCCTTCGTTTTATCATAGAGAACCTAAACCCTTCATTTCATGATTTTCTCACTCTAGAGGTTAGAAAAAGGTTTGGGACCTCAAAAGGCAATATAGAATTCTTAGAAGAATACAAGGCCTAGTCAACTAGAAGACAATATGAGTCTTCCTGGAAAAAGTGGGTTGCGTTTGTCAAAGCAAAAGGACCGATAGAAATTTCAATGAACTTCTGTCTGTCCTTCTTTGTCCACCTTCATAGCCAAGGTCTGACGGTCAATACGATAAATACGTGCAAGTCAGCCTTGAATAGGCCTCTCCTATATGCCTTTCAAGTGGATCCGGCAAATGAAATCTTTAATAAGATTCGAAGGCATGTGCTATGCTTAAGCCTGTGGTACCACCAATGCCCATCTCTTGGTCTTTGGACAAGGTCTTACATTATGCCTCATCTGTGAACAAAGAAGATTGTTCTCTCAAGGATCTAACCCAAAAGGTTATTTTTTTCTGTTCGCTATCACCTCCAGGGCTAGAGTAAGTGAAATAGCGGCCCTATCCAGAGATGAGGGTCATATTCAGTTCACGGAAGTAGGAGAGCTGAATATATTTCCTGATCCATCCTTTCTCGCTAAAAACGAGCTACCCACTAAGAGGTGGGGTCCCTGGAGAATCAGAAGGAAAGATGTCTCTCTATGTCCTCTAGAGTGTCTATAGGTCTAGCTTCGTAGAACTTCAGACTTCAGGGGAGGAGAGCTCTTTAAAGGAGAAACTTCAGGATCAAATTTATCCCTAAAACAACTAAGGGCGAAGCTCACCTACTTTATTCATAGAGCAGATCCGGACAGTACTCCCGCAGGTCATGATCTGAGAAAGATTGCTTCATCACTGAACTTCTTTCAGTATATGGATTTTGAGCGCCTTCGTTCATACACTGGATGGAAATCATCCAGAGTATTTTACAAACACTATGCAAAACAAGTGCATAAACTGAAACACTTCGTAGTGGCTGCAGGTAGTGTATTAAAACCTGCCCCCTAATTACTGTAGTAAACAGTTTTTGGTTTGAGACCTTACACGTCCTTGCATATGTAACGGATGAGAATCATCCAGAGTGTTCTACATACACTCTGCTAGACAAATCCATGATCTAAAGCAATATGTGGTGATGCCAGGTAGAATATTTAATCTGCCGTCTAATTCTACGATGAACATCTAATTGACTGGGACTGTCAATTAAAGGGAGAAGAGGTCACCCTTCTTAGGTGTGACTTCTTTTAATTAAGTGTTACCATGATAACACTGCTCTGTTCAAAATCCCAGGTGTGGAATTATACAGATAGCACTAGTGCCGGTGTACAAAGTACATAGTGGAGATAGAAGTAACCAGTACAGGAATTATGAAGAGAAATTGTTTTAAAATTTTCTTCAGACTGAGAGTGGCACTCATCATTTATTCCTTCAAGAAGGAAATATAGTCTTTGTACGTGTTACAGGTATAATCCCATTTTCATAGGACATTCGTTTTACTGAACATCTTTTAGTCATTTATTAGCAATAAATGTCTATTAGATTGTAGTGCGTCCACCTCCGCAGGCAATTGTATGTATACATGCCATAGTTCTTCAACTTACCAAAGTAAGTATCCCTCATATATTTTTATGCATCAAATAATAGATATAAGAGACACTGATGTTATTTTACCAAATATACAACTATGAGACTATTTGTATATTCAGTGTGTACTTATGTTTGGTCATACTATGTATGTTAACCTAAATATCCTTTTTCTACTGTCTAGAATGACTCTTCCCTGTAAGAGGTAGGAAGCACTAACATCGGTTATGATTAATGATGGTGACGAATAATGGTAACGTCCCTTGTCTCACGTGGTCCCCATGACCATAGAAAAGGTTGCTATAATGTTAAGGCACTGATTAAAAATCCACAGATACACTAATGCTCTGGTATGCTTCCATCACGACGACATGGCTTGAGCCCAAAAATCGGATTTTGAACAAAGCGGAAAATCCTTTTTTGGGCGAGATGGCTATGTCGTCCTGATGCACCCACCCATCTCTTTTAAAAGAAAAGATCTTCACAGTATCCTTCCCGTAGTACTGTATCTGTAACATTACGCTCAATGCTACAAGGATTGTCCGTCGTCGTGGGAATGGTGCAGTTGTATTCCCAATAGTATTACAAGAACGGGGAGAGCCTTTAGACGGCTTCCTTTTGCCATATCCTCCTCGAAGCCAAAATACTGTTTGGGGTGCAGATTGCTATGGAGGCGTGTCAAGAATGCGTCCGCTGATATTATGCGATATCCTTTGTAGAAATTCTAAGGATATTTGCGCCATGAGCTAGAATTCTGGATACCTAAAGGTAAAATTTTCTGGGAATATCACTGTAGTACATACATCCCTTAGGAAGCTACATTGGAGAACTTCCATCAGGACAACATGGCCATATATATATATATATATATATATATATATATATATATATATATATATATATATATATATATATATATATATATATATATATATATATATATATATATATATATATATTTCTGTGTATATATATATATATATATATATATATATATATATATATATATATATATATATATATATATATATATATATATATATACATAAATATACATGTATATATATATATATATATATATATATATATATATATAAATATAAATATATATATATATATATATATATATATATATATATATATATATATATATATATATATATATATATATATATATATATATATATATATATATATATATATATATATATATATATATATATATATATATATATATATATATATATATAGATATATATATATATATATATATATATATATATATATATATATATATATATATATATATATATATATAGGCCTATATATATATATATATATATATATATATATATATATATATATATATATATATATATATATATATATATATATATTGTGGTGGGATGTTGCAAAAACAACCCCCAAACCCTTGAATCTTACTTACTGACAATTGTCTCCTCAACACATACTTTCCCCTTACTTTATCATAAAATCGACTCTTGAACAAAAAGGACCCAAAAACCAACCATAACCTTAAAACTATATTTATTAAAATTAGAATACTTATCACAAACCATCCACAACCAAAATAATCACTTAACACTAATTATAAACTTGAACACTGAAAAAACTTAATACCATTCAAATAAACCAACCAAAAAACCAACACCTAACAAAACTTAAAATTAAATTAACCACAACCTTAACTTCAAATCACCAAACATATATATTGCGTGTGTTCACTAACACTCCGCAAGATAAATAATAAAACACTTCGTAGTCATTCACCAAGCCAACTGACTTTAATGGCACAACTACTACTATCACAGCTTTAATAGATTGAACTGTGTGACAATTTGCCACAACTGCCTCGCTGATTTTGTAAGCAGTAATCATCATCCTTATCATCATCAATCCAAAAAGCAGTCCAAGCAAAATCGTAACACAGGCCAGGTCGTCAACAATAAATCCAGTTTCTAATAAATTTAGTCACTCCAAAGGAGAAAACACGACCTGCCAAAATAAAAAAGAAGAACACTTATGAACACTTCTAGTTAACTGAACTTTCGCACTATAATCAAAGATAATTAATAAATTGTTCCTGTCATTCACAATCACGATAAGCAAAGATAAACAAAACTGTACTTAGTGAGAAAATCAATGAACACTTCCAACGCTGGTAAGAAAAATATAAATGAATAGTTATCCAGCACTCACACAACTGCCTTAACCTGCAGTCAAATAAAGAAAGGATTCGCTCCGAAATATTCACCACTGTCGTAACCTAGCTAAAAAAAAATGTAAACAAACAACCTGAACTATACCGACAGTCTTTCCCCCTACAAACAATCATTCGCTAACTACCACTTGTTTTTCAGCGCGCACCCCGGACACACAAACTCTCTCGCGCACGCGCGATTTAGCAAAACTAAAGCAAATGAAATTCCCTTTCTCTCTCTCTCTCTCTCTCTCTCTCTCTCTCTCTCTCTCTCTCTCTCTCTCTCTCTCTCTCTCTCTCTCTCTCTCTCTCTCTCTCTCTCTCAGGATTTGGCAAAAACAAAAATTAAAATGAAGCAAAAATAAATCCTCCACATTCCTACCCCCTTACTTTGCCAAATCCTTCTCACACAACACTTACATTATATTTTTCATAACCATGTCGCAGTCGGGAACGTAACCTCTACTCTGAGTAACTGGGCCCCCATATACTCTCTCATTCACTTCTTCCTGATGACAATCATTCTCTACATTAACACTATTCCTATCTAAATCCCTATCATCTAATATATCATGTACAATCATATCTACCTCGTTCTCATCTGGCCATAAAATTACACTCATTTCTGTAAACAGCTCATCCATTTCATCAAAAACATTCTCAACTTTAGCAAAAGATTTATTCATACTACTAATCATTCTCCTATCTCTCACTCTCGCATTCGTCATCCATTCTTTTACATCATCTAATGGAAAACCACACACACTATAGGTATCATTCATACGCAGCCATAATTGATCTGTATTAACACATTTATCTTCCATACACACTTGTACATTTACACCCTTATCATACTTATTTCTATTCTCACCTTTACTTATAAAATTTTCCCTTCTTTCACCCTTACTTAAAGCTCTCGTATCCTTCCTTTTCATATATTCTACTAACACCAACTGTTTACCCTCAGACCTAAGTCTTCATACATACTACTATGAGATTCAGGGCCTCTGTAACACGGTTTTTTGGACTTTGCTCCTTATCAAGGCATCGGATGTAGCTGAAAGTTGACATATGTATATTTTACAACCACACACAAATTTTGTCAGCATTTTCAATAACCTAAACCCGATAGTTTTAATTTTTATAGAGTAAAAATTATCTAGCCGACGCCATGGCCAGTGATAACGAGCCAAGAGTCGAAAACATTCATTACGTAACACCTTTTGACAAAATTTGGCCCCGCCCATCCACCAGACACCCATTCACCTTCTTCCATCGGCTCTGGAACCCATAACAGTCAAGAATGGCTAGCAGGATTTGGAATTGCCCCTGTGGTTGCAAAACTGCATTTATCTTACGACTTGCAACTTTATACAGTCAAGAGAAATCCCATGGCCATATTTACTATAGCCTGAATAGGTAATTATTCAGTTTCTAGTTTAAATCTAATGTTTATGGTCTGATTTGTATTTAGCGTATTATGATTATAATACTTGTAATGTCACTCAGGCTTTTGAACATTTCCATTAACTATTCACTATGCCACCAAGAGAGAGAGAGAGAGAGAGAGAGAGAGAGAGAGAGAGAGAGAGAGAGAGAGAGAGAGAGAGAGAGAGAGAGAGAGAGATATTGTATGTAAACAGTCCTGATATAACTATTTTTGTTAAAATGAGAATTTTGTGCTAAACTCTCCATCAGACCAACGGATCATCCGATATAATTTTTTTTTCTTCTTCTTAGGCCGTACGACCGTGTTGGCTACGTTTTGGGCACGACTGTATTTGGAAATAAATCATGAATAGTTTTAGGAGTTTTATTTGTACATCTTATGGGAATTTATATGAGTAAAGTGAACATGAGTCATTTATCCTTTAAAATAATTACTACATGTAGCAAAACAAATAGTAGTAAAGATGATAATGCAATGAAGGAATGATACCAAACTTTATCTTTAGCTTCAACATCGGCAATAACATACCCAGTGGCCATAAATTTGTCAGCTTAATAAAATAGCCTATCATCTAATATAAAACTTAAATTCTGAGGAGGCCATGGCTTATTGCACAGTGAAAAAAAATATCACAGACTTTATGAATGGCGGAACGATACATAAATGTGGGTGGGGTATCTGTGCTAGCGTAGTAATACTACTGTAGCAGCAGTGCCGCAACAGTAGTATACATGAATTAAACGTTTACGCCAACTGCTGGGATCCTTGAGGATCATTTAGCACTTCTTACAACTACTCGAGAAATAAGTTTTTATAGCCAGAATTTTGATTTTCTGATCCAACAATGCCCATGATAGCCTTCAGTGTTATCCAGAATTATAACGAGGCTAAAGTGGGTGGAGCCTCATGAAGTCATCATTCTGACGATAATTATTGGTGAAAGTTTAAAGCAAAATACAGTACCGGCTATTTTTTTTTTTTTTTTTTTACAGTAAATACATCGATAGATAGACAATAAATAAAAATTGCTTGACATTGGATATAGCAGTTATCAAATCAAGCTTGTCTACTATGTTTTTGAAAATTACCAACTATTCCCTACACCTTGTCAGTCTGATTGTGGGCTATAAAGTAGACTGTAATTTCTTAGGAAACTTATTTTGGGAGTTAGACAAATAATCGAAGTGTTTTTGTATTTATTAACATATTTGGTTCGTTTGTTCATTATGACAATTCTCAGTGGAGAGGTTTCAGAGTTCATAAAGGTGTACTGCTTTGCTTTTATTTACACTTTTGTGTTATTGTTGGCAGAGGTATAGCCTTCGTTACGTATAACCAATCATCGATCGAGAAAGAGAGAAGAAATGCCGTCATAAGTTACGTAACGAGTGCGTTCGAAACCTTTTCTCTGAGTGACAAATCGTCAGTTTTACTTAATAAAGTACCAAATTTATTCAACCTACGTAATGCAGAATATAGTCAAAATTTATGTGTAGATATAATGTGCATTCTGAATAAGCGTTATATTTATGAAATTCATAGAAAAAAGTGATTGCGAAAAAACCATGTTACAGAGGCCCTGAATCTCATAGTAGGTTCACACTTGTTCCTTTTCAACCATTTACTCATCCCATTCTCTTGGATATACTCAGGTACCTCTTTCCATTTACGCAACTGGTTCTGGTGGGCCCTAATTTTTTCCACAATACCACCCACACACAACTTACCCAAAACGTAACTTAATCCACTCGAACCAACTTCTAACACCTCATATGGACCTTCAAACTTATCACGCACCTTATTTATATTCATTCTACCCTTTTCAATTACTTCTTTAATCACTCTCTCACCAACTTTAAAGCTTTCAAACCTCTTAATTGCTTTTCTCCACACATCTCTATCATCCTCCGACACACCCAACCTCGGTCTTATTATCTTTTCAAAATTTAACACAAACTTACATGGAGACATACCCGTACTCTTATGCACTGTTGCATTGTAAGCCCATAACGCTCTACCAACATACAAATCCAAATCATTATCACATGTACTCATCATTCCCAAAATTTCAGTTAATGTTCTTACAGTCCATTCGCACTTGGCATATAAGGAGTCGAATACACATGTTCAATACCCCATTCTCTTAACATCTGCTCAAACTCCCATCCAAGAAACTCAGGGCCATTATCACTTAACATTCTCATAGGCTTACACACACATCAGCAACATCACTTGACCAACCATTCTTGCAACAGTCTCACTCCGTTCAACCTTGATAGGTATTGTATAGGTAAATTTACTCATGTGATCAACCATAACAATCATTCCCACATGTCTTCTCGCAGTCACAGGCAACGAAACACAATCAATCACAAACATCTCAAATTGTTCTTTCATACGTAATCTCAAAACAGGCGGATTAGCATGCACTCTCTGATACTTCATTTTCTGGCAATCTTCACACGTAGTGGCTACATCCTTACATATCTGACTCAACCCAGGTGTAAACAATCTCTCACGCATGCATTCCCATAATTTATTCTTACCCATATGCCCATATCTGTGATGCACTAACATACACATACTTACGGCTGCATGCATTGGAAACGCAGGAACATATATATCTTCATCCACTCCTTTATGTAGAAAATAAACAATATTCTTACACACAATAAGTCTCTTACTAACTTTCTTATACACCTCTAAATCAGACGGCTATTCTTCTACCTCAATACTATTCAACATACATTCACGTAACCTTTTAATTTTCACACATTCATCTTGCATTTCTTCCACCTCCTCTTTAGTCAGTAGATCATCCTCACTCCTCGTAATATCAACCATGCCAACAAAATTCGCCATAAATACACTATTATCTTCTATCACAACTACTTCACATCTATTCTTCAGAAGCAAACCACTACCAATATCAACTGATAAATCATGCAATCTTAAAAAGTCAATTCCTATCAAAAAACAACTAGGCCTCTCATTCTCTCTCATTACAATAAAATTATGTTCCACCTCCATACTACCCAGTTATACTTTCAAACGCACTTCTTCCCAAACTAGCAAACTTCCTTTACCTATCCCATGAATTCTCACACTCGTACATTGCCGTTTCACTTCCCAATTGTACCGCTCTATTTCCTTGATAACAGACATATTCACTAATGACATCATTCTTCCTTTTACACCATGCATACAAATGTTTACTCTCCTATCAATAGGGTCATCCTTATCACACCCATGGTCATCTTCGCTATCTTCCATGCTCATACCACTCGGATTCAAATCTCTCGGACAATCCTCCTTCTCACTCAACAACTTGCAACATCTTTCATTACATTGTAACTGTTATGTATTATTGTAATGTACTATATTATTTCAAGTGTTTCAGGTATTACGCAACATTGCATCATATTGCATGAATAAGACATGTTATGCTTTGATCATAAGAGTAATGATTTGTTTTGGTATTAGGATTCAAACATTTGTTGATTACCTCAGATAAGATGTGATTCTTTATGATTTGTACTGGAGTAGGATTTAAGTCTTTTCAGAGCGATGCTCTTTTGTTTAGCAATGTTTTGGTTTATGAGATTTGTGTAAGACGCTCCATATACACTTGAGAGTCAGCTGTCACAAAGTGAAGTTCATAATGTAGTCTTTTATACATTAAACGTATTTTAATAATACCAACGTATTATTATCCATCAAGCACACATCGACGAAGATGGGATCAGCTGAGAAATAATTACTAACGATTATTCATCTCTGTTCCAGGTAATTATTATGGTTAATAGAACTTCCTACCTAAGCATCCATATATTATATTTGGCGACGTTTGAGGACGACGGACAAGCAGGGAGAAGCAAGCAGGGAGAAGCATTGGAGCCTATGCACAAAGACGGCCAGCACAAGAGAATGTCTTTGTACATCGGAAAACAAGAGTAAAATCGCCCAATGAAGATTTTACCAGCAGCAGACTAGGAATTTCATCAAATACACAAAAGGGTGAAATTTAAATTGGGTAGGTAGGAAGTATACTTGTGACTGCAAAAAGTAGCTTAACCTACCACAGTTATTAAGGTAAGCAAACAAAATGCCTTTTAATATTGAACCACCTCAAGCTTTTAGCGTCACTGCTGAGCCTAATTCTGTTGCAACACGATGGCAACAGTGGTGTGAGGAATTTATTATTTATTTAGAAGCATTAGGGAACATAAAGGATGCACAAAAGAAGGCATTATTACTTCATACAGCAGGTAGGGAAGTTCGGGAAGTGTTTAAGACTTTGCAGCCTACAGATGACACAAGTGAAGCTGCAATTAAGGCTCTTACCACATATTTTGCTCCTCAAGTCAATAATTTTTTTGAAAGATACTAGTTTTCAGCGCAAGCTTATCAGAAAGAAAATGAAAGTTTAGATGCATTTGTGACTAGACTAAAGAATTTAGCCGTTTCATGTGAATTTCTAGAGTTAGAGAATGTTATCATAGATCAAGTAATTGCACATTGCACATCAGAAGAGCTAAAAAATAAATTATTGCAAGATAAAGATTTAACATTAGAAAAGGTATTGATAACAGGCAGAGCTTTAGAAACATCCAATAGGCAAAGTCACATAATAGGTAGTTCTACAAGCAATAGAATGGAAAATTCTAAAATTAATACAGTAGGTTCTAAGTGGAAAACTAATGAGAATCAGAGAAGGAATATGACAAAGCCTAGTCATAGAAAGGTGCGTAACACTAATGTTCATAAATATCAGAATCAGGGTTATACACAGAAACAACAGGAAAAACCCAAGTGTTTTAGGTGTGGTAAAACTGATCATCTTGCATACGAAGCAAAGAAATGCACTGCTACTGGACAGACATGCCAGAATTTCAGAAAGTTGGGTCATTTTGCAACTGCTTGTAGATTTCCTAAACAGTACGCAAAGAAAATAAATGCTACAGTTGATACTATGGGTCAAGAGAATAATGAGGAAAATGTTCATGATAATCAGGTTAGTTCAGAAACTGATTTTGCGTTTCACATAAACTCAGTCAACAAAGGTGCAAAGAAACATATCATTGTAGAAGTAATCATAAATGGTAAACCAATTTTGATGCAAGTTGACACAGCAGCCGATGTATCAATTATGTCTGAGAAAATGGCTAAAAGCATTCCTAATTTGTTGTTAGAAGGTACAAATAGAGTTTTGAAAAGTTATAATGGTTTTGATATTCAGGTAATAGGTGCTTCGAACGTAAAAGTACAGTACAAAGAACAGAAATTAGAGAGAATGCCATTAACAGCAGTAAAAGGTAATGGAAAAACTTTGCTAGGTTTAGATTGGCTACAGTATTTGAAGTTAGATTGGCCTAGTATTTTGAAGGTTGCAGGTAGACAAGATGAAAACAAAAATGAAATGTCTATGGATGATATCATATCAGAGTTTCAAGACATATTTGAAGATAAAATAGGTACAGTAAAGAACGCAAAGGCAATTTTAGTTTTGAAACCTGACAGTTCTCCTAGATTTTTTGCTCCGAGACCAGTACCGTATGCATTGAAAAGTGCAGTTGAAACAGAAATCAGGAGACTAGAAAGTGAAGGTTCTTGGGAAAAGGTCACATATTCAGATTGGGCTACACCATTAGTTCCTATTGTGAAGGAAAGTGGACAGGTTAGGTTATGTGGAGATTACAAAGTAACGTTAAATCCACAACTGCAAGTACCTCAACATCCCTTACCAAATCCGAAAGACATGTTTGCAACTATGTCAGGATGCAGTGTTTTTTCTAAATTAGATTTAAGACAAGCATTTCAACAGCTTCCCATGGATGAAACTTCACAAGAATTATGTACAGTAAATACATCCTTAGGTTTGTTTAGGCCAAAGAGATTACCTTATGGAGTTGCAAGTAGTCCAGCTATATGGCAACAAACTATGGATAAGATTTTTTCAGGAATGCAAGGAGTATTCATTTTTATAGATGATATTTTAATTGCGGGTAAAGACACAAGAGAACATAGAGAAAGATTGCGAACAGTTCTGAAGTTGAAGGAACATAATATTAGAGTAAATAAGAACAAATGTATTTTAGAAGTTGATTCAGTGGAATACTTAGGTTTTGTAATAAATGGCAAGGGTATTCACAAAACTAAAGAGAAGATTAAAGCTGTACAATCAACAAAAGTGCCAGAAAATGTTAAGGAATTACAATCATTTCTAGGTTTAGTAACATTTTATGGGAATTTCATTCAGAATTTGTCTACAATTGCACATCCATTGTATAATCTGTTGAATAAGGGTGTAGAATGGAAGTGGACAAAAGAGTGTCAGGAATCTTTTGAAAGAATCAAGCAGGAAATAACATCACCTACATTCTTAGTACATTATCAAATGGATTTACCAGTTAAATTAATATGTGATGCATCAAACATAGGTTTAGGTGCAGTATTATCTCATGTAATGCCAGATGGAACAGAAAAACCAATTGCATTCACTTCTAGAGTATTGAACAAGACAGAAAGGAATTACTCTCAAATAGAAAAGGAAGGTTTAGCATTAGTTTATGGAGTTAAAAAATTCCATATGTATCTTTATGGTAGGAAAAAGTTCACACTTGTTACAGATCATAAACCTTTATTAGCAATATTGGGTCCAAAAGCAAGTTTACCTACGTTGGTAGCTGCAAGACTACAACGTTGGGCAGTTACGTTAGCAGCGTACCACTATGATATAGAATACCGTCCAACATCAAATATGGGTAATGCAGATGCTTTATCCAGATTACCCGTAGACAAAGCTCCAGAAGAGTATGATGACAGTGTTTTATTAATTTCAGTATGTAAGGTACCAATAACTGCGAAAGATGTAGCACACAGTACCAAGCAAGACCCAGTACTTAGTAAGGTTTTGGAGAGTTTAATGACAGGTAGGGACTTATGTGGAAAGGAGGAAAATTGTAAACCGTATAAGGATATATGGTATGAACTGAGTGTGACACAAGGAATACTGATGAGAGGTTCTAGGGTAGTTATTCCTAATTCACTGAGAAATAAGGTTTTGTCTGAAATACATGCTGATCACCAAGGTATTGTACGATCAAAGTCAATTGCGAGAACTTTTGTATGGTGGCCAGGTGTAGATAAAGATGTGGAATGTTATATAAAGAATTGTATGAATTGTGTTATGCAACAAAACAATCCTCAATTTGCTAGAATGCACCCGT
Source organism: Palaemon carinicauda (assembly GCF_036898095.1). Taxonomy (NCBI): domain Eukaryota; kingdom Metazoa; phylum Arthropoda; class Malacostraca; order Decapoda; family Palaemonidae; genus Palaemon; species Palaemon carinicauda. Next base: position 128,456,412 of record NC_090728.1, read on the forward strand.
GGGAGTTACCCAGGTATCCATGGCAAAGAGTGCATATAGATTTTGCAGGTCCTTTTTTGAATTATTTGTTTTTGATAGTAGTAGATGCTTACAGTAAGTGGCCAGAAATTATCCCAATGAAGACGACAACGTCTTACGCCACAATAAAAGAGTTAATGCAAATTTTTTCAACGCATGGTATTCCAGAAAGAATTGTTACAGATAATGGTCCACAATTTACCTCACAAGAGTTTAAAGAATTTTGTAATGTCAATGGTATTAAGCATACATTTTCAGCTACATATCATCCATCCACTAATGGAGAGGCTGAAAGATTTGTCCAAACGTTTAAACACAATATGAAGTGTAGAAAAGCAAATTCGAGTAATATATTTTTGCATGTGTCAAAATTTTTATTGTCTTATAGAACAACGCCGCACAGCACAACAGGCGTGGCACCCTCAAATTTGTTGATGGGAAGGAGGATAAGGTGTAAGTTAGATTTGTTGTATCCAAGTTTACGAAGTGATTTAGAAGATAAAGGGTATAAACAAGTAGCAAAGCTTCCTAATGTAAGACATTTTTTGCCTTTGTCTGATGTCATGGTAAGATCGTACAACACTCCAGAGAAGTGGGTACCAGGAGAGATTGTAAGAGAGATAGGAAATTTACATTATGATGTTCGTGTTGGTGATAATGTTGTAAAACGTCATGTTGATCAATTACAGCCGTTAAACAGAAAGACAGTAGAGCATGTGAATGTTAGAGATGAGAAACTTAAAGAAGTAGTTAGATCAAATGAGTCAAGTATTAACCAAGATGGTTCAACATCCAATGTAGATTCAGAACCAATTCATGTACCAGTACAAGATGAGGTTAAAGTGCTTCCTAATAGGATTAACAGAGGAAAGCCCCCTGAGAGATTAGATCTATGAAGGTTTTTACAATGTCAAGTTAAGGGGGAGGAGACTGTTATGTATTATTGTAATGTACTATATTATTTCAAGTGTTTCAGGTATTGCGCAACATTGCATCATATTGCATGAATAAGACATGTTAGGCTTTGATCATAAGAGTAATGATTTGTTTTGGTATTAGGATTCAAACATTTGTTGATTACCTCAGATAAGATGTAATTCTTTATGATTTGTACTGGAGTAGGATTTAAGTCTTTTCAGAGCGATGCTCTTTAGTTTAGCAATGTTTTGGTTTATGAGATTTGTGTAAGACGCTCCATATACACTTGAGAGTCAGCTGTCACAAAGTGAAGTTCATAATGTAGTCTTTTATACATTAAACGTATTTTAATAATACCAACGTATTATTATCCATCAAGCACACATCGACGAAGATGGGATCAGCTGAGAAATAATTACTAACGATTATTCATCTCTGTTCCAGGTAATTATTATTGTTAATAGAACTTCCTACCTAAGCATCCATATATTATAGTATCCTCAATAAATACTCCCTTTCAGTCTCTTTATTTGCTCGGTACTGCATTGGACTATTCCACCCAAAATACAAATAAACAGTAACACCATACAACATACTTACTACCAACAATACTTTTGATAACAATTCACCCTCAAGCATGCTATCCTCCTCCATATATGCCATTTCTTTCGATACCTCATTCCTAACACTCATTCTAAGCTCATCTATACTAGCAGGTATATCCCTATTCAAACCCTTCAATTTAAACGTATTTATCCCACACAAAATACATTTATACACCATGTCATCCCCTTCAAAACTTTTTACCACCACTAAATCTTCCGGCAACCTTTCAAAATTACTATCATTCTCCCTACTCTCTTCTATCTTACCATGCAATCTTGACATCGCATCTGCTATCACGTTTTTACTCCCAGGTACATATTCTAGCTTAAAGTCAAATTCATTCAAATTCTCTATTGTCCTCACAACTCGAGCATTCACAGACCCTTTCCTAATCATGTACACTAGGGGCTGATGGTCAGTACGCACAATAAATTTCATACGATACAAAAATACCTTTAACGCTTTCACGCAAAACCGTATCGCAGCCAACTCCCTTTCAATCGTTGAATACTTTCGCTCAGCCTTATTAAATGCTTTACTTACATACGCTATCACTTTCAACTGTTCATCTCCACTTATTCTTTGCAATTGAACCAAGCAACCACCCATGCTAGTCCCACTAGCATCCGTATATAACTCTAGCATACTCGCATGCTCACTATAGTTGTGAAAGGCCAAAGTGACGTCTCTCGCACCCTCTTCTTTCAACTTTTCAAACGCTTCAATCATATGTTCATCCCATTTAAGTCTCGTACTATTTCTCTTCCCTGTCACCTCATTCAAAGGCTTCCCTATTCCCGAACAATCTCTGACAAACTTCCGACCAAATTCAATCAACCCAAGGAAACCTCTCAACTCACGCACTGTATGAGCACGTGGAAACTCTATCACCTTACTCACAAACTTTTCACTCTTCCTTATACCCGATTCACTCACCACATGCCCAAGAAATTCCACCTCCCCGGCCAACCATGTACACTTTTCAAGCTTAACTTTCACACCAACTTCTATCAACCATTCTAGTACTGCCCCAAGCAACTGCATGTGTTCCTCAACAGTCTCACTAGCAATCAAAATATCAATAAAAACAGTCACCTTATGTCTATCAAACCCAGCCAAAACTACATTCATCGCCCTCTGGAGGGCAGCAGGCGCATTAGCAAGGCCAAAACTTAATCTTTTAAACTGATAATGACAATTTCTACCCTCATCGGTCTTCTCATAACAGCATCTCTAAAACTAATAAATTCTGGCACACTTTCCTCCATTCCAGTTCTTACACTCACAGATTTACTTTCTTTCATACATCTATCCAACTCGTAATCCTCAACTATCTCTAAAATATCATCCCAAGTCAATCTTTCTTTCGTCCACCTCATTTTCTCCTTCCGTTTCAAATTAACAAACTCAGCAACATTCTCGGGTACAGTAGCCAAAAACTTCTTCATTGACTCCTTATTCTCATTTATACCTTCATCCCCATACTTCTTCCTAGCTAGAGTTTCCAACCTACATACATACATCGATATCGCTTCTCCTGCATTCATCCGTGCTTCATCAAAATCATTCTTACGCTTATACTTAACACTCCCTTTCATACGTTTTACCTGCTCAATTATTCTCTTTTTCACACTTTCATAATCAACGTCCCCTACACTCATTATCATTCCATACATCGTCAACAAATACCCAGTCAAATATTCTCCTAACTCCCTAGCCCAAACTCTTTTACTATCACCATACTTATCCTGACAATACCTCTCATACTCCTTGAAAAACTCTTATACATCCCTACTACTATGCTCATTGAACCTTTCACACCGAGGTACCTCTCTCATAAACACAGTCTTACACACATCACGTTCATTCTCACTGCTATCATCACTGCTACCTTCCTTCTTGTTTCCTACTTCCTCGCTAGAATATAAGGAATCTAATTCCACAGTCATATTCCTATCCTTGATCATACTCTTCCTAGCCCTTTTCTTACTCGCCACTTTCACCCATTCACGATCGTCCTTTCTATCAGCCTGATACTTTTTCTTCCCTTTCTTCACATCACTTTTACCTTTCTTCTCATGATTCCTATCACATTTCTGTTCATCCTTACTATGCCTTATTCCCTTATCTTCAATCTTACTATCACTATTACTATTACTATCACTATCACTTCCTTTCCCATTATCACTAACCTTAGCCTCCTCATCCACTATCAACCCATTACCCGAAGCTGAGGACACTCCTCCGACTGCACCTTCACCCATTATAGTTTTCATCATCCCCATGACTTGCCCCATCATAGCTTCCAATCGGTTCTCCATTCGTTCCTAATTGTCTTTCATCCTCATCTCAACATATTCTTCCAATCTGTCTACAGTTCCCTTCAACTCCCTAAGCTCTTTCTGCATCGCCTCATTCTCCCAGTTCAACCTCTCATTCTCTACAAGCAACCTCTCCTCACGCTCCTTACTCAGCCGCAATTCCTCCTTCAAAACCCTTAATTGTTCTTCCATTTTTCATCAACCTGTTCTTCAGCCTTAAATCTAATTCCTAATCCTATCAGTCCTTTGTCAAAGGGTCCAGCTTCAATCCCACCTCGGCTGTCCCTGTTCGGGCGCCAAAATAATGTGGCGGGATGTTGCAAAAACAACCCCCACACCCTTGAATCTTACTTACTGACAATTGGGTGCTACTATAGCGTGAGGTCTACCACGCTATAGCGTGAGGTCTACCACACTATAGCGTGAGGTCTACCTCCCGTAAGCACTATAGCGTGAGGTCTACCGCTGAATTAGATAAGACACATTTCATACATTTGTTTAAGCAATAAACACCCAATTTAAACATTTTAGAAATGTTTCAAAATGATAATTGGAATTTTAATTACAATAAAAAAAATAATAATGGTAAAAATTAACATGTTATCATATATTTCCATATTTATTCTAGCGATACAAAACAATAAACACTTAATTTAAACATATCTTAGAAATGACTTAAATAGATAATTGGATTTCTAATTACATTAAAAAAAGAATAAAGGTAAAAATAAACATGTTATCGGTCTACTGCTAAATTATTCGTCCCTCATAGATAAAACACATTTCATACATTTGTTTAAGCAATAAAGACTTAATTTAAACATATCTTAGAAATGACTTAAATAGATAATTGGATTTCTAATTACATTAAAAAAAGGAATAAAGGTAAAAATAAACATGTCATATATTTCCATACATTTATCCTAGCAGTACACACTTCGTACATCTTCTAAGAAAGACAAATAGATCATTGGAATTTTTTCTCATCACCTTCCAGTAAAAATAAAGATGAGACTGGAACAGCTGACGACAAACACCTTGCATTAATCTCTTCAGAATCATCGTTTTAGCGTTCAACCACGATCGCTCAATTGCCTGTGTCTGTGCTGCTGTCGCTGGATCCCCATAATATTGCTGGTGGTTCACTGTAAAATGCTGGTACCCCATGGCATTTAGTTGCAGGAGGTCCAAGCTTGTCGCGTGGTAGACCTCACCCTCCGCCTGGGTAGGCGACATTTGGCGGTAGACCTCACGGTATAGTAGCACCGACAATTGTCTCCTCAGCACATACTTTCCCCTTACTTTATCATAAACTGGACTCTTGAACAAAAAGGACCCAAAAACAACCATAACCTTAAAACTATATTTATTAAAATTAGAATACTTATCACAAACCATCCACAACCAAAATAATCACTTAACACTAATTATAAACTTGAACACTGAAAAAAACTTAATACCATTCAAATAAACCAACCAAAAAACCAACACCTAACAAAACTTAAAATTAAATTAACCACAACCTTAACTTCAAATCACCAAACATATATATTGCGTGTGTTCACTAACACTCCGCAAGATATATAAAAAAAACACTTCGTAGTCATTCACCAAGCCAACTGTCTTTAATGGCACAACTACTACTATCACAGCTTTAATAGATTAAACTGTGTGACAATTTGCCACAACTGCCTCGCTGATTTTGTAAGCAGTAATC
>NC_090728.1:128466991-128479491 GCF_036898095.1 Palaemon carinicauda
ATATATATATATATATATATATATATATATATATATATATATATATATATATATTTATATATATATATATATATATATATATATATATATATATATATATATAAAAAATTTATATATGTATATATATATATATATATATATATATATATATATATATATATATATATATATATATATATATATATATATATATAAACTGTATATATATGCCGCGGGGGCATATAAAAATTAGAATAGCGCCAACGTTATCCCTGCGTGTCGTAAGAGGCGACTAAAAAGGACGGTACGAGGGGGCTGGGAACCCCCTCTCCTGTAAAAAATTCCTACGAGACATCGACAAGGAGATGGAGCTGGGGGGAGAGTGACTGCTCCCCGCACTCTAGTTTTGGGGTTTAAATGTGCGTGGATGTAGTACGATAGAGAGTAAAAGATGTGAGATTGGAAGTATGTTTAGAAGTAGAAGGATGGATGTATTGGCCTTGTGTGAGACAAAGATGAAAGGAAAGGGTGAAGTGATGTTTGGTGAAATGTCTTGTAGAGTGTCTGGGATTGAAAGGGGAAGAGCGAGAGAGGGTGTGGCGTTATTGCTGAGTGAATGAATGACAGGTAAAGTAGTGGAATGGAAGGAGATATCATCTAGGTTAATGTGGGTAAGGGTTAGGTTGGGTAGGGAATGTTGGGCGTTTGTCAGTGCGTATGGGCCAGGTAGTGAGAAAAGTGAAGAAGAGCGGAATGAGTTCTGGAATGATTTAACTAGGTGTGTAGAAGGACTGGGTAGAAGGAATTATGTAGTTGTTATGGGTGACTTAAATGCTAGAGTCGGCGCTGGAGAGGTAGAAGGTGTCATTGGTAAGTATGGCGTACCAGGTGAAAATGAGAGTGGTGAGAGACTGGTAGACATGTGTGTTGAACAAGAGATGGTAATAAGTGCTAGCTTTTTTAAAAAGAAAGATAAAAATAAGTATACATGGGTAAGAGTGGCAAATGGAAGAGTAGTAGAAAGGGCATTAATGGATTATGTGTTGGTAACTAAAAGAATGTTTGGAAGATTGAAAGACGTGCACGTGTTTAGGGGTATGGCTAACGGTATATCTGATCATTTTTTGGTGGAAGGAAAATTAGTTGTAGCAAAAGAGTGGGGGAATAGAGTAGGTGGATGTAAAAGGGAGGTAGTGAGGATTGAAGAGCTAATAAAACCGGGTGTAAAAAGTAAATATCAGGAAAGGTTGAAAATGGCATATGATGAGGTGAGAATAAGAGAAACTAGTAATTTAGAGGAGGAGTGGAAGTTAGTAAAAGAAAATTTTGTTGGGATTGCAAGTGATGTATGTGGCAAGAAGGTTGTTGGAGGCAGCATGAGGAAGGGCAGTGAATGGTGGAATGAAGGAGTGAAGGTGAAAGTGGAAGAGAAAAAGAGGGCTTTTGAAGAATGGCTGCAGAGTAATAGTATAGAGAAGTATGAAAAATATAGAGAGAAAAAGGTGGAAGTAAAGCGCAAGGTACGTGAGGCAAAGAGGGCAGCTGACCTGAGGTAGGGTCAGGGATTGGGTCAGTCATATGAAGAGAATAAGAAGAAGTTTTGGAAAGAAGTGAAGAGAGTAATGAAGGCTGGCGCAAGAATTGAAGAGACAGTGAAAGGTGGAAATGGAAGGTTGTTAAAAGGAGAGGAGGCAACGAAAAGGTGGGCGGAATATTTTGAAAGTTTGCTGAATGTTGAGGATAATAGGGAGGCAGATATAATTGCTGTTCCAGGTGTTGAGGTGCCAGTGATGGGAGATGAGAATGAGAGAGAGATAACAATAGATGAAGTGAGGAGAGCACTAGATGAAACGAGAGTAGGAAAAGCATCTGGTATGGACGGTGTGAAAGCTGAGATGTTGAAGGAAGGTGGTGTGACTGTACTTGAATGGTTGGTGAGACTGTTTAATATGTGTTTTGTGTTATCAATGGTACCAGTAGATTGGGTTTGTGCATGTATTGTACTACTATATAAGGGTAAGGGAGATGTGCATGAGTGTTGTAATTCAAGAGGTATTAGTTTGTTGAGTGTAGTTGGAAAAGTGTATGGTAGAGTATTGATTAATAGGATTAAGGATAAAACAGAGAATGCAATCTTGGAAGTATAGGGTGGTTTTAGAAGAGGTAGGGGTTGTATGAATCAGATTTTTACAGTTAGGCAGATATGCGAGAAATATTTAGCAAAAGATAAGGAGGTGTATGTTGCGTTTATGGATCTGGAGAAAGCATATGATAGAGTTGATAGGGAAGCAATGTGGAATGTGATGAGGTTATATGGAGTTGGTGGAAGGTTGTTGCAAGCAGTGAAAAGTTTATACAAAGGTAGTAAAGCATGTGTTAGAATAGGAAATGAAGTGAGTGATTGGTTTCCGGTGAGAGTGAGGCTGAGACAGGGATGTGTGATGTTGCCGTGGTTGTTTAACTTGTATGTTGATGGAGTGGTGAGAGAGGTGAGTGCTCGAGTGCTTGGACAAGGATTAAAACTGGTAGGCGAGAATGACCATGAATGGGAGGTAAATCAGTTGTTGTTTGCGGATGATACTGTACTGGTAGCAGACACAGAAGAGAAGCTTGACCGACTAGTGACAGAATTTGGAAGGGTGTGTGAGAGAAGGAAGTTGAGAGTTAATGTGGGTAAGAGTAAGGTTATGAGATGTACGAGAAGGGAAGGTGGTGCAAGGTTGAATGTCATGTTGAATGGAGAGTTACTTGAGGAGGTGGATCAGTTTAAGTACTTGGGGTCTATTGTTGCAGCAAATGGTGGAGTGGAAGCAGATGTACGTCAGAGAGTGAATGAAGGTTGCAAAGTGTTGGGGGCAGTTAAGGGAGTAGTAAAAAATAGAGGGTTGGGCATGAATGTAAAGAGAGTTCTATATGAGAAAGTGATTGTACCAACTGTGATGTATGGATCGGAGTCGTGGGGAATGAAAGTGATGGAGAGACAGAAATTGAATGTGTTTGAGTTGAAGTGTCTAAGGAGTATGGCTGGTGTATCTCGAGTAGATAGGGTTAGGAACGAAGTGGTGAGGGAGTGAACGGGTGTAAGAAATGAGTTAGCGGCTAGAGTGGATATGAATGTGTTGAGGTGGCTTGGCCATGTTGAGAGAATGGAAAATGGTTGTCTGCTAAAGAAGGTGATGAATGCAAGAGTTGATGGGAGAAGTACAAGAGGAAGGCCAAGGTTTGGGTGGATGGATGGTGTGAAGAAAGCTCTGGGTGATAGGAGGATAGATGTGAGAGAGGCAAGAGAGCGTGCTAGAAATAGGAATGAATGGCGAGCGATTGTGACGCAGTTCCAGTAGGCCCTGCTGCTTCCTCCGGTGCCTTAGATGACCGCGGAGGTAGCAGCAGTAGGGGAATCAGCATTATGAAGCTTCATCTGTGGTGGAAATGTGGGAGGTTGGGCTGTGGCACCCTAGCAGTACCAGCTGAACTCAGTTGAGTCCCTGATTAGGCTGAAGGAACATAGAAAGTAGAGGTCCCCTTTTTGTTTTGTTTCATTGTTGGTGTCGGCTACCCCCCAAAATTGGGGGAAGTGCCTTGGTATATGGATGGATGGATATATATATTTATATTTATACATATATATAAAAAATTTATATATGTATATATAAATATATATATATATATATAATATATATATATATATATATATATATATATATATATATATACATATATATATATATATATATATATATATATATATATATATATATATATATATATATATATATATACACACATATACACAGTATATATATATATATATATATATATATATATATATATATATATATATATATATATATATATATATATATATATATATATATATATATATATGTGTGTGTGTGTGTGTGTGTGTGTGTGTGTGTGTAAGTGTGTGTGTGTGTCTTTTTGTGCATATATATGTGTATATATATATATATATATATATATAATATATATATATATATATATATATATATATATATATATATATATATATATATATATATATATATATATATATATATATCAATTCATACTTATTTATTGGAAAGATATTTCATTAAAAGTTTTATATCTTTAAGTAAAGCAATTTTTACTAACCCTTCACACATTTAGGGGGTAAGTAAAGAATTCCTCACTACACGTGATACACAGGAATCTTTCATTTCATTAGCTCCTAAGAACCAAGTTTTCATTAGCAATACTCGGATTTTTGTGTTATAACTCCCCTTGTGATTTTTCTTGCTTAATTAAAATGTTCCACTAATAATCTTCTCAGTTTTCACCCTTGAAATATAAAACCCGGAAACTCTTATGATGGACCTTGATTATACTGGACGTGTAAACCCAAATTGTGGTTTTTCATGTATTTTATAAGGACTGCTGATTCCTTAGACCTCGAGTTATCTGTCATTTTTCGCAAATTAGCAATAAGAGGTTGATTTAGCACTCATTGTAGAATTGTTCATGGTACTCTATTAAGTATATGTGTTTTATGGTACCTCCAGTCCTGCGGATTACCCACTAATATCCATATCGACTTTCAGGTCTTGTTTCCCGTCAGACGATGAGGTAATAACCTCGATACTATTAATTATGATGTAAGATATCCAAGAAGACACGGTATTGGTTGAAATACATGCACACACGAACATATATATATATATATATATATATATATATATATATATATATATATATATATATATATATATATATATATATATATATATATATATATATATATATATATATATATATATATATATATATATGTTTCTATGTTCTTTGAAACACTTACAAGCATGAAAACCTTTTATATAATTCTTTATAGATTTTTTCTTACCTACCCAAAAGAAGGATTCACGTGCTCTCCTTAATGTTCTATCAATCACCAAATGCCCTACATAAGGACTTGCATGTACAATGTGGATGGCTCGTTTAATTAAAGAGGGAGGAAGAACTACCCGTGCACAAAATTCCCTTCTCCTCTTCTTGTAAGCACAATATAAGACCTCATTTTCAACAAAGAATTTCTCACGAGGCACATTCAGAAATGACGGATAACTCTCCGATTCCCCTTTAATCACTGCTCGCACTCTTTCATTCCATTCCTCTTTTTTTCTGTCCCTCTCGGACGTCTTTTACCTCCCAACCTCCCAATTCCATCAAACCTGCATCTACAGGGCATTAATTTTGGACACACCTGGTCATGTCCTCTGTCTTCCACATATAATGTCGTTCGCCGTTTGTATCTCTCTCTGTCTCCCTCTCTCTCTCCCTCTTTCGCTGTCCTGAATTGACTCTGTCTCCCTCTCTCTCTTCCTCTTTCGCTGTCCTGAATTGACTCTGTCTCCCTCTCTCTCTCCCTCTTTCGCTGTCCTGAATTGACTCTGTCTCCCTCTCTCTCTTCCTCTTTCGCTGTCCTGAATTGACTCTGTCTCCCTCTCTCTCTCCCTCTTTCGCTGTCCTGAATTGACTCTGTCTCTCCCGTCTATTGTATGTTTATCACGAGAACTCTCATCCTGTTCTCTATTTCCTCCATTATGATGGGGGTCTTCACTATTTTGATTACGTTCTTTCTTCCTCTTTTGTGCCCTAGTTGTTACTCCTATTACTGCACTTCTGGAGAGAGCATTTTCTGCCCCTTTTAACGCCAGGGAAGCAAACCAAATGGGTCTCTCTCTTCATTTATCATCTCGTTGAGAAACTATGCCACCAATAGCAACGGTACTCGCATCTGTTGTCACTAAAATTGGGCGATCAAATCTAGGATAAGCGAGTAATTCATTGCTAGTAAAGCTTTCAAATGGTTAGAGGGCCTTTCTTCTTCCTCTTCCCAATTTATTACTTTTGTTTCTTTAAAGCATTTAAAGGTCCCGCTATCTCTCCAAAACCTCTTATAAATTTACGGTAATACCCTGCAAGCCCAAGGAACCCAGCTACTTCCTTAAAGTTGAGTGGCCTGGAGAAATCTGTAATAGCCGGTACTTTACTGGGGCAGGGTTGGATACCTTCGGGGGTTATTATTTGACCTAAAAATTCAACCTGTTTACAAAGAAATTTGCACTTTGACCAATTTATTTACATACCATTATGTCCAATGCTTATAAACCTTTACCCTTATTAGTTTTATGTTCTTCAACAGTTTTCCATGTAATTATGATATCATCGAAATAAACTGGACAATTATGGCCAATGAAGGGCGACAAAACCGCCATCATTACTCCAGAAAAATGACTCTGAGCATTTTTGATAACGAAAGGAAGAAAATTAAACTGAAATAATTGATCGTTAGCTATAAAAACCTATTTGAATTTACTGTCTTTCTGAATGGGTATTTGATAGTATCCAGATTTTAAATCAACAGTTGTAGAATATTTACTATCCCGTACTTTCACAAGTAATTCTTCGATTGAGGGCAATGGAAATGGATTATCCTTAGTGACTGCATTCAATTTCCTAAAATCAACAAACAATCTTACCGAGTCATCCTTTTTCCTATCAGCTACAATTGGAGAAGCCCAGGGGGATTCGCTCTCCTCGATTATCCCTTGTTCCCTTAATTTATTAATATCTCTTTCTATCTCTCCCTGGAAATTAATGGGCACCTTATAAGGTCTTGACATGATCAGCTCCTCCTGCCCAGTTTCAATGCTAAAGGGAAATCGATCACTCCTTCTGGGAGGATCCTCTTCAATTGCAATTACATTGGAATAATTATCAACAATATCACTAACTACAGGCTGATATTCTGAGGGACATAATTTTCGCGCTTGCATAATAGAATTCTTAGTGTGTTCGTCTGTGTGGGCTAGAGTTGTGTCTCCCAACATCCCATTATAAGCAATTTCACATAACTCTAATTCACACACAGAATCACTTCCTAAAACAATTCTGTTATTCGACAAATTAACTATCGTGATATCAGCTCTGTTCTCTTTAATTTCTGTCTAGCCCCCTAATATCCTGTGGCCCTAGTTTTCATGGGGTTTAACAACTACTTTGGTTCCTTCCGCAAGAGGGCGACACGGGGTCACAGATATACTCGTAAGGGTCTGAAGGGGACAACGCTTCTCCACTATCAGGTACAGCTGTTACCCTACTTAAATGTCTCTCCAAGCTAACACACGCACGCACTTACTGTCTCATGACTTTCTATCGGCAAAATGTACCCTCCTGCTTTTACTGTTATTGTATCTTTTCCCCCAAAAATGCAAATTTGATTATTAGATATAAAGTTTATTCCAAGGATAGCCTCGATTGTTTTAATTTCCAAGGTTAGCAAGACAAAAAAATCATGTGTTAACATCACAAACCCCACCTTAAACTGGACGATTGATGTATGGTTTATATGTAGTTTATTTACTCCGGGCGTTTAAAGAACAATGGATGCCGCTGGCTGTAGTGGATTTGAGGAAAATTTTTTTTAATCAATGAAACACTGGCTCCCTTGTCAATCAGCGCTCGGAAGGATTTATATTGCAGGTCTATCCGGCTATTACGAGATATGCGGCATAGGCCGACGACCTCAGCTGCTCCGCCGCCGCCACCTGGTCCTCTACCTAGTGCTTCAGTGGTGAGGTCGGGGTACTGATGAAGGTCCCAGTGCCTGCTCTGTCACTGTTTCCTCAGGCACTGCTTGTGATGTTATGTGGGGGTGGCCGGGGGCATAGAACTCCCTCATCTCCCCCTTCCTCTGTTCCCTTTTCCTCGGAGGTTGGGCGGGGGGAGTTGTGCGTGTGCCCCAGCCCGCTCGCCATGGGCGTTTTTTGCTGGGCACTCTCGAGATAAATGACCATAGGCCTGACAAGTGTAACAGCTGGGGGATCTTTGGATGGGGCACTCCACTCGTCGGTGCCCCTCTCACCCTCAATGCCAACATCTGAAGACAATGCTACTCTGCTGACTGTAATCCCCCTTACCACTCTCGGAATAGGCCCTCTTACTCCCAATCCTTTTTTTTCTTTGGCAAACTGTCTAAAATGTTTTCTATCGCACTTACTACGTCTTCTAACGAGTGATTGTCATCGAACAAATAACCGCATAAATACGAGTTTACTAATCTGCGAATATGTTTACAGGCAATTGCCTTTTTATCCCCTTCTAGGAGATTGGCACTCCGGGTACCAAAGGAATCGCAATCCCGAAAAATACGAGTCACAAAACTAAGAACGGATTCACCTTCTCTGATTTGGGGTCGGTAATTTCTCTTTTAGGTCTCCTTTTCTGGCATCAGGCAAGGCATACTTCTCAATTGAACATCGGTTTATTTCAGTATAACTTCTTAAAATATCTTGTGCCTAACATATTACTTTCATTTCCAGAGCATCTTTCAGTAATCTAATTATTTGAATAGCTTTTTCTTTTCCCAACCACCCATATGTAGCTACTTCAAAGTCTCTCAAAAACACTTTATTGGATTGAAAACCTTTAGGCCTTTGATCATCGAAAGGCTTAACACTTGCCTGAAGTTCTGGCAACTTTCGAACTACAATTTGCATATATTCACTTGGCTGTGCATGTGTACTTTCACTTGTGTGCATTTGAACTTTGTTTTTGTATGTCGAATAAGCTGTGCTTGCATGCTGCTCCTGTTCTTATTCCACCAACAGTCTGTTTATTAATTCTTGTAAATTATTTTTCAATTCTTGCATTCTAATTTCCTGCCTATATTCTTCATCAAGAACGATATATCCCAATGCTCCTTCATTATCATCTTCCGCGGCAGCAGAGTCTGCTATGTTAGTCCTTGTGTATCTCGGCATATTGAACTTTTATTTCACCGGCTCAAAGAACAACTTCACTAACAGCTTGCACAAGCAGACGTATTTTATACACCTATCACCAGTATGACACATGCAGACGGTTAATGAGAAGTTGGCATATGGGTTTTATTCATTTATTACAAAAGGTTCGCTCGTAAGTACACAATACACAACTGCCCTCTCAGTTGAGGGTCTTATCAAATTGAGTGCTAACCAGCAACTAACTACTGCCTTCGTTATAAAAAAGCAGCCATGGCAAAACATGCTGACAATAGGTTTTTGTGGAAAACTCATGAATATTTAGTTAATTTACCTAGTTATAAAACACATATATGCATGAATTAGGACATATATATATATATATATATATATATATATATATATATATATATATATATATATATATATATATATATATATATATATATATATATATATATATATATATATATATATGAATATATATATATATATATATATATATATATATATATATATATATGTATATATATATATATATATATATATATATGTATATATATATATATACATACATATATATATATATATATATATATATATATATATATATATATATATATATATATATATATATATATATATATATATATATATATATATATATATATATATATATATATATATATATATAGATATATATATATATAATATATATATATATATATATATATATATATATATATATATATAAGTATATATACATATGTATATATATATATATATATATATATATATATATATATATATATATATATATATATATATCTATATATATATATATATATATATATATATATATATATATATATATATATATATATATATGTATATATATATATATATATATATATATATATATATATATATATATATATATATACATATATATACATATATATATATATATATATATATATATATTCATATGTATATATACTTATATACATATATATATATATATATATATATATATATATATATATATATATATATATATATATATATATATATATATATATATATATATCGATGTATATATATATATATATATATATATATATATATATATATATATATATATATATACATATATATATATATATATATATATATATATATATATATATATATAAATATATATATATATATATATATATATATATATATATATATATATACATATATATATATATCTATGTATATATATATATATATATTTATATTTATATATATATATATATATATATATATATATATATATATATATATATATATATATATATTTATATATATATTAATATATATATATATATATATATATATATATATATATATATATATATATATATAAATGTATATATATATATATATATATATATATATATATATATATATAAATGTATATATATATATATATATATATATATATATATATATATATATATATTCACATATATGTTTATATATGTATGTATGTATGTATCTATCTATATATATATATATATATATATATATATATATATATATATATATATATATATATATATATATATATATATATATATATATATATATATATATATATATATATATAGATATATATATTATCACCCGTAACTAGTCACTGAATACAGGTGCCTCACACATATATTTTCATTTTCGTCTGTTCATGTTTATGGTATTTTTTGCTGGTCCACAACTGCTCCCTTTCTTACTTAGTAAATCCATTGTCCTCTTTTCCTTCCCCTACTACTGTTGGAATCTCTAAGGACCCATTCGCTCATTATCAATGTCCATCTAATATATGTCATTCATATACAGGCCTGTCGTGCGAAGGTTCATTTCTTTTTCTTAGGTGCTGCTATAATATTCCCAATTAGGGTTTGCTCTTGTATCCATACTGCTTATTTCATGCCTACTAGCGTATACCTATGATTATACTTTCTGTATTCTTTGAGTTGTAACTAGCTTATATTATAAGGTTTCAATAGGGCTCCAAATTTAAGATGCAGAAGCTAATACTAGAGAGATCAACTGACTTATTACTTTTCAGAAGCTCATTTTGTATACAAAATGCTCTCCTCCCCATGATTATCCTTGTTCAAATCTCGAGATCGTATACTGATTACGTATGTTCATTAGTTATCTCTTGAAATCCATCCACAATTCTTATTTGTTGTGTCTCAGCATTTTCATGGAATTATATTTTAGTTGTGCTGAATTTTTAGTTCTACTGTACTTTCTCTATTTGAATACTTTATAATCTTTCGCGATTCCTCCAAAGATTCACTAAATACAAATCTGTCATTTGCAGATTTTAGTTTGTTGGGATATTTACCATTGATATTAATTCTTGCATTTCGAATTCAATTTTTGGGGAGTTTGGATGCTCTGAATAATTTAAGAGAGATGGGGTCTCCCTGTCTACCCCATTTCTTTATAGGAACCCGCTTGATTTAGTTTTAGGATTGTTTTACTTCCTGTATAGATATCTTGAAGTATTTTAGCATATGATTCTTTTATTTATTGTCCTTGTAAGATTTGTTTACTACTAAGGTTTTGACATAACCAAGAGCTTTCTTTTAGTCTACAGAAGATATAAAGTAGTCTTCCATGGTCTTTTAATTAAAGAATTAACTGGTTAATTACGGGAATATAGTCAGTTGCTGAATAATCATTTTCAAAACTGTCCTGCTTGCTTGGTATGTACGGAAAAAAAAATTGAATCCCCATTAACTATGGAAGGTGCGTAGATGTCTCTTTATTTTTATTAAACTTTTCAATGGAAAAATTGTTGATTAATGAGAATGACGGTGGTGGCAAAGTCGTTCAAATTGGCATTTTACATTTGTTGTTCTAACCCAGACAGTCAGCGAGATACAAATCTTATTCATATGCCCCGTGAAAAAAGTTTAGATTAAGAATGCTTTGACTGAACTATTATTGACGAGATATAAAAATTGGATTGATGGAGATTATTTTCGTTGAAATATTTGTTAGTGTATCGTAGTTATACAACGGGATATAACAGAGAATATAAATCAAATTCACTTCTTATAAAAGTTGTATAAAAAATACTTTAATTGGATACAACTTCCAACGAAAATAAATGCTTATATTTTATGCTTTTTTTATTTCACATCAGCCAGTTTCATAAGGACGAAATAATAAAATTCTTCATTTTATAAAATTTTCTGACTGAGATCTCAATGGCTGGTGAGGGAAGTAGGAAATTCTCTATGCTTATCCGAAATAACAGCGGCTCGGACACTCATTTTTCACACTTCTTGGATAAGTAGGAACTGCTGGATAGAATAAGAATCGTGATTAAGCTGACCCAGATACTTACGATATCATAAAACGATACTTGTAGAAATCCTTCTTAAGCGTATATTTATCTTTGCATATATTACCCCAACCCCCATTCCCCCAAAAATGCATCTATTAACGAAATCACCAGATCAACTCAGGAGCTGAATGCATTTAATATACGAGAATTGGAATTTACACAGAGGCATAATGGCTTTTGGGTAAAATTTATACATCAGTTTTGTAAATTTTGTAAATGCATTTTTTCTTCACGGAAATTTCACCAGTTAAAATCTTCAAACATTACATTGAAGATCAGCAATCAATGAAATTGATAGGATACTATAAAGCCTACTTTAGGAATTCTTA
>NC_090728.1:128499491-128551991 GCF_036898095.1 Palaemon carinicauda
TTACGGTTTATCTTTTTTCTTCGCTTAAACAATCACAAAATAGTCTGTCCTATTCTTTACATATTCTCGTCTCTCCTCATACAACTGACAACACTAAGGTATTAAACACATCTTCACCAGAGGGGTTGATTACTGTACTGCAACTGTTCAGTTTATTTTCCTCTTGGTAAGGGTAGAAGAGACTCTTTAGCTAAAGTAAGCAGCTCTTCTAGGAGAAGGACACTCCAAAATTAAACCATTGTTCTCTATTCTTGGGTAGTGCCATAGCCTCTGTACCATGGTGTTCCACTGTCTGGGGTTATAGTTCTCTTGCTTGAGGGTACACTCGTGCACACTTTTCTATCTTATTATTATTTTGTTTTCCTCTTGTTTGTTTTAAATGGTGTGTTGGGCAGGCTTAGTAAAAGGGCTATGGATGCCTGGTGGTTTATCAAGAGGTCGTCTTTTCCTTTTCTGATTACTTTTCTTCTCAAAAACATCCTTACTGTCCTCCCTTCAGTTGAAGTGGCTATCCTGGATGGTGCTTAGCCTTGCATGGTGTATCGGCTCCTCCATGTTGACCAGTTTTTCCGACTCTTTACTATAGTCTATGGGTTTCATCGGTCACTTTATTTATTTCTGTACATATTTTTTTTTTTGTTATAATTCTTGTTAATCTAGTTTTTAAGTATGATGTCTCTTTTTATTTTCTATTAATTTTTGTGCTGTGTGGAGACATTGAGCGAAATCCGGGACCAGTACATCCTAGATTTCGTCAATGTCGTCTTCTGTATTGCAACAATCGTGGTCTTCATGGAAATATTCAAGACCTTACAGTTGCGTCCAGACAGTATGATATTTTTTTTGTGCTCAGAAACTTTGGTTTCTAATATGAGGCACTCATCTGTTGAAACGTGATGCCATCCCTACGTCTAGGGGAATGGTGGTGTGTATTAGGACTGAATATCCTGCTTCTCATAAGTCCTGCTATCAATGTGGATGTCATGGGATTCAGGTAATAAAAGTTTGTGGCAGGTTTAACAAATTTTATTTGTGTTCGATCTACCGGAATCCAGACATGGATAATTCTATCCTCGATTGTCTTCTTACCATTATGGCCAAGATACAAGAAGATACAAATGCTCTTTTTTGTCTTTGTTTGTGATTTTAATGTTCACAATAGGGAGTGGTTAAGTTCTATCTGTCCTATCGATCATCATGGCTTAAGAGCTTCAGACTTTGCCTCTGAATCAGGCTGTGAGCAAATCATAAATGAAGCTACTCAAAGGTCTGGTAATTGCTTGGACTTCGTACACACTGACTCCCCTGGCGTTATAACTAATAAGGTTGGTTCTCCCGTCTGGACATCTGATCATGCCTTGATTTCATTAGTAGTGAACACTGAGCAACCTGTCACTGATGTATCATACTCTTGTAAAATTTAAATGAAATCCAAAGCAGACTGGAATAGGATTTTGCCTGATCTTTTGTGCTTTGATTGGTCACAATTATATAGTAGTGTAGATCCAGTTGCCCCTTTGAATGAGAATCTAGTCAACGTAATTGATAGGCGTATCCCTTCTCGTGTGCTAAGGTACCTAGTGAAGGAGAAACCGTGGTTCAATGATGATTGTAGACGTGCTTATTTGGAGAAGCAGGAGGCCTATCATCCCTGGAAGGGTAACAGATCAGATTTGACCTGGAATAACTATACTCAGTTTCGAGTTTTTGCTCAGAGTTTATGCCTCCACTGAAAAGGAGTACAATTTAACCATAAAAGAAACCTTCTCTGGTACAACTCAAGAACATAAATGGTGATCTACCCTTAAATCTACATTCTTTGGTGTTGATGCATCAGTTCCTACTTTACTTAAACCAGATGGCTCAGTCACTCACTGTCCAAAGGAGGAGGCAACACTTTTGGCTGATGTTTTTAACAGTAAACAGAGTAATGAAAAACTTGAACTTCCTCAATCCTGTTTTCCTGAGACTAAACTAGCTAGCTTAGCTTTTCGATTTCTTGAAATTATAGCTCTGTTGATGGACCTTGATGCTTATGGAGGTGTAGACCCAAATGGTATTTTTCCTTTATTTTTTATAAAGACAGCAGATTTCTCAGCTCCAAGCTTATCTGTTATTTTTCGCAAGTTAGCAAGAAGAGGAGCTTTTAGCACTTGTTGGAGAATTGGTAATGTTAATCCTCTATGTAAATGTGTTTGAGGTAGCTTAAATCACACTGATTATCGGCCAATTTCCATAACACCAATATTATCTAAAGATTTTGAACGTCTTCTGGTAAAACGTCTTAGTAAGTTTGTATTTTGGTTTTTGTAAAGGCCTTGGAGCATTTGATGCCCTTCTTACAATCTCCAATGCTGTGCAGAAATCCCTTGTTTGTGGTCAGGAAGTTCGTAAGATTGGCATTGAATTTAGTGCTGCCTTTGACAGTGTTAGTCCTGAGGCCGTTGTTTTCAAACTTAAACAGTTGGGAGTGGGTGAGTCGTTTCTTAGCATTTTTATTGATTTTTCAAGTAATAGATCTCAAAGAGTTGTTGTTGATGGACACCATAGTGAGTATAAGAATGTAATATTCGGTGTTTCACAAGGTAGTGTTCTTAGCCCATTAATTTCTATACTATTTACACATGACATGTGGTTTGGCCTAGAAAACTAGCTTGTTGCATATGCAGATGATGCTACTCTCAATTCCATCCCCTGAATGTATATCTAGGGTTGGTGAATCCATTAATAGAGATTTAGATGAAATTAGTGCATGGTGAAAATTTTGGGGTATGAAGTTGAATCCTAACAAAACTCAAAGTATGATTGTAAGTAGTACAAGGACGGTGGCTCCTCTATATCCGGATCTCAGTATTGATAATGTTTCTTTAAATTTGTATGACTTTTAAAATTTTAGGTGTGATTCTCGACAGAAAATTTACTTTTTAGAAACACATTAGGTCTGTGTCTTCTTCAATTGCACAAAAAAACTGGCTCATTGACAAAGTCTTTTAAGATTTCCGGTGATCAATCTATTCTGAAGAAGTCTTTTAATTCTTCCATTCTGCCTTGATTTGAGTATTGTTCTCCTGTCTGGTTTTCAGGTGCTGATTCTCATCTTAATTTGTAAGACAGAAACTTACGATCTATTAAATTTTTTATTCCTGATCTAGATATAAATCTTTGGCACCGTCGTTGCATAAGATTTTTCATAACTCTGACCCTCCTTTACATTCAGATCTCCCTGGACAATATTATCCTGTTCGTAATACTAAACAGGCAGTTAATTCTAATAGCCAGGGCTTCTCCATTATGAGGCTCAATACTATACAGTATTCTGGAAGTTTTATTCCAGCTGTTACCAAGTTGTGGAATGATCTTCCTAATCGGGTAGTTGAATCAGTAGAACTTCAAAAGTTCAAAGTTGGTACAAATGTTTTTATGTTGACCAGGCTGACATGAGTCTTTTTATAGTTTATACATGACATAGCAGTTTTTGGCGTTGTTAATAGTTTATGTCATATCTCTTTTCAAGTTGTTACCGTTTTTAGAATGATTTATTGTTAATTTGTTCCCCTCATTTATTTATTTACTTATTTCCTTTCCTCACTTGGCTATTTTTCCCTATTGGAGCCCTTGGGGTTATAGCATATTGCTTTTCCAACTAGGGTTGTAGCTTTGCTAGTAATAATAATAATAATAATAATAATAATAATAATAATAATAATGATAATAATAATAATAATAATAAAATATAAACTTAGATAACTGATAATGTGTTATACCAATATTTCATAACATTTTCCTTAATATACATAAAAAAGAATATTTTGTATATCAGTCAATAAGAAAAACATACAACATGAAAAGCAACTTCATCCATTTCTAAAAACATTACTAACATAAAACAAATTTTCTTAGAAATTGAGCCGATTGGCACTAAAAATACAATGATAAGGACGTCCTCGTTTATTTCCTGAGAGATTCACTTGGAAAATTAGTCCTTTTGATGGAAAATGTGAAGCTAAACGTTTCTTTTTTTAATTAGCAGTATGAACATAAATGTTTAAAATAAAACGTTTAATCTTATTCCTTAAAGACATAAATATGAGTAAGAAACGGGGATATTAAAAGAAGCCAAAGTTTACAATTTATTGTGTGGCCCAAATCAACTTTTTCTGTTTGATTTTTACAATTCTTAGACGGAAATTCTAATTATTTTTCCTTAGAAATAATTTCTAATGTAAGAAATAATGTTCATACAATAGAAATATTCAAGAGACAAAAGATTAATTCATTTCTCGAAAAGAAACCTAAATTTCTCCTCCTACTGGCATATGTATCTTTATTGAGAGAGTAACTATATCAATCATAATCTAATATCTTTATTTACTAAACACAAATTCGATCTGAAAATACATCATTCCTTTCATAGCTATTAAACATTGTATTTGTTATCACTCTACCATTTAACTCACTTATTCTGGATATATAAAGTGATATTCCCAAATTGATCAAATAAGCATTATTTGATTGAAGGTTTTGAATATATACGGTTAAGACACTTTTGATAATCAATTATATTGTGATATAAATGTAGCAAAACGCTAAATGCATTTTCGATATATAAGTAAATAACATTTATGTAATATCGAAAAAAGAGATTTCGACAAAAACAAATATAAAAGGATTGTATGAATCCACAAATCTATTTTCGTTAAACATAAACCTTGAGGAACATCAGCATGTGGTACTAGATTATATCCTCACCTCTAAATATTTCATTATATGATACAACCTTCTACAAAAGGAGGTAAATTCAGTGTAAATGTACTACTCATTCAGGAAAAAAAAATGTAATGATTCAAAAAAAAAAAAAAAAAAAAAAAAAAGGGACTGAGTAATATAGAATAGAAATGATAATCTGGTATTCAGGTAATCTTCATAATGGCAAAGGTCTTGAAATATAACATAGAGTCATACAAAAACTCAGACAAGGGAAGAGAGAAGCCCCCAAAACTTGGCTGGTCTTTAGTTACAAAAAAAAAAAAAAAAAACAATGAAAACATTGACCTTAGAAATATATAGTAACAGAGAAAACGGTGTATTGTGGCAAACATGAACAAACATCGAGGTTTCCAATTTCCTTTATGAAATATGATTCCATTTCCCTAATTCTTACGTCCCTTTAAATTCCTAAAACCAATTTAATTCTCCCAACATTTTGCTCCTCCTTCATTCTTAAATTACCAACGAAAAGGTATTTGACTCTCTCTCTCTCTCTCTCTCTCTCTCTCTCTCTCTCTCTCTCTCTCTCTCTCTCTCTCTCTCTCTTTACATATACTGTATATATATATATATATATATATATATATATATATATATATATATATATATATATATATATATATATATATATATATATATATATATATATACACAAACACACACACACACACACACACACACACATATATATATATATATATATATATATATATATATATATATATATATATATATATATATATATATATATATATATATATATATATCTATATATATATATATATATATATATATATATATATATATATATATATATATATATATATATATGTGTGTGTGTGTGTGTGTGTGTGTGTGTGTGTATATGTATATATAAACTAAAAAGGCCATATCAAACTACAATAAGAGAATAAAATAGTATACACAAGTCAAAGCTTGAAAAATTATTCACTTTCTATCTTTTGCTATTACAGAAAGAAAAAAAAATGAATACAGATATACGAAATTATGGAATATATCTGATGAGGAAACTGGAAATAAGTAAATTATTACGTAAATATCATTGACAGATTTGGATCTCATGGAGATAGAAACTAAGAGATAAAACATAAGAAACCGTAATCGTTTTGAAATTTTGGAGTAGAGAGTTATAAGAGATTAAAAATGAATAAAAAATTAAGGGAATTCCGTCTGCCAATCTTGCATTCCTAATGCAAGATTCAGGTGTAAAATCCACGGGGGTAAAGAATACCTGGATGGAATCAAGTTTGAAAAGTTATGTTTTCCTTCAGTTCTATATTTATAAGTGTACGAGAGGAACGGACACTAATACAAGTCTTTTATTGAGAAAGTATTTTATTCTAAACTCCAACAAAAGATTCTAAGGCAGGTGATGCTGTTTGAAATTTATCAGAAAATAAAAGTACAATTAATGACTATAATCGTTGTTGTAAATAAAATTAAACTATGTTTTTACGATGATATTCATGCATATTTGTAAAGCATTTCTAGAGGACTAGAGTCACTCGTATTTCTAAGTAGTTCTTGCGAGTCTTGCATGCTTCACCAAATGCCATGAGGGTTTCTACCTCTATTCTTTACCGACCGGCTGTAAGGTTCTGCAACCAAACACATTCTACGAAAAATATCCCATCGCTAATCTTGCAGGTCTCTTTCTAATCGAATTTGTTTTCTTAATTTCAGATAGTCTAATTATTATCAATAATTAAATACCCCTAGAACATGGAAACTTCTGATTTACTCTCATTCGCAATACTGATGTAGCAATGATGGCTTATAATGTTTTTGCAACCCCTCTTCCTCAGTGATGTGAGATAATATATTCTGGGAATTTTTCTTTAATAGAAAATAAAACATTCCATAAGGATAAATGTACCCCCCCCCCCCAAAAAAAAAAAAGTACTAATCCTTTCACACGCAGGAAATTAGGGATATTTACAGATAGGCCTACACAAACACACCAAGGTCAATGTTCCAATGCTTACAGAATTTCGAAACAAGACTTATGAGGATTCTTTATATTATACGTTACTTGGAATCATATGCTTAAATAAATCTATATATTTTAAATAGGTAACTTAAGGTATTTTGATGGTTATCTGGTCCATTAATTTTAAGCTAATATTCTGTACTTCTCATATATTATCAAAATACTTATGAGTTTTTCTGAAGCATTAATTTTTTCAATTTATCCTAAAATATACCAATTCTATGAAGGATTATATTAAAGATGATGTTACTACCAATTTCAGTACCATTAGACGTATTTAACGGCAGATTTTTCTACTCTCCTCTGATTTATTTTACACACAAGAAATACAAGTTTTATAACTTCTTCTGATATTTGCGCAAATCAAAACTTCACAAAATATGTAATTTTATCTATCAAGAGAAAGTAAATATATTGATCTATAAGATGATGAATATTCAGTCCTATCTTGTATATCTGTTTTGCAAGGATAACTAAATAGTCCACATACTTAGACTGGGGTTTGAGTACTATATCATTTGGTTAGAGGTAGTTTTTCAAATTGTTATTGTCGCCTTCTATGGTTAGAATAAACTTTTGAAGTGGTTGCATATATCAATCATATACAACAAAGTACCGCAGCATCATGGCTAAAATGTATGCCTAATATAAAGGAAAATTATCCATATTTCTTATTACAATAATTAAAAGTCATAAAAACAGCCTCTAAAACAATGAATTTCGGAAACTGATGATGGAGTTTGAGTATAAGATTATTGGAAAAAAATCTTTTCAAATGATCAAGGAATAAAATACGAGGATAGGATTAACTTTCTGATTATGCAATTGAGCTTTACCAATAAAACAATTCTAATAACATTGGATCCACATGGGATATATGAAATGCAAATATCATAATGTAAACGATATATGATATTATGTTTCTTATGTTAGGAAATGGCCATGGAATGATATGCAGTTTTCTGGTGCTCTGTTCACCAGTGCTCTCATTGGTTATTAATTCATTCTGAACGAACACCATAATATTGAGTTATTAATATATCAGTTGTGTTTTAAATCGAGAATGATGATGCTGGATTACCTTTAACAAAATAGAAGACCCAATTTTAAAAGGATACTGAAGTCCAAAGGGCACAATTTCATAGTCTTTTGAATAATGTGTGTTTTTTTTTTTTTTTTTTATTAAGAATAAGACTGTAGGTATATAGTAATAATATGTGTAATACAGATAAAATTCTTTGAAATATATGATAAACATTGATGGTATATATATATATATATATATATATATATATATATATATATATATATATATATATATATATATATATATATATAAACACACACACACACACACACACACACACATATATATATATATATATATATATATATATATATATATATATATATATATATATATATATATATATATATATATATATATATGTGTGTGTGTGTGTGTGTGTGTGTGTGTGTGTGTGTGTGTGTACATATGTGATATATATTCATATGAGATGCTGAAGGTGTAATATCTTATTCCTATTGCTCACAGCAAACCAACCTAGTATTTTTGGCCCAATCTAGTAGAGCTCCGTTTATAATAGCGATAAACAAACAATGTAACCTTTATAAGATATAATCAATCGTATATAAAAGGTTTTGTACCGTAAAGTAAAAATTATTTTAATAATTTTAATAATAATAGATCATATAACTTCAAGAAACAATAACTTTAATAATTATTATTTTACTAATTTCAAAGCTTGCTATTAATGTTGGTCTTAATCTACTACGTCTTCGCTCATCCTGGAAACCCTCATGATTCCTGCAATGAAAGACTTAATATGGCATCTTATTCATATATTCCTTGAAAAGATGTACGTCCTTGTAAGCAAAGTAATGTATCTTATGTGTAATGGACAAATTGCCTGGAGCTTTTCACCAGCAATTTTTTCTTCAAATATTTTATTTAGGGTAAAGAAAGAAGTATCGGGTAACTTATATTTTATCCTGCAAGGAGCGTTTTCTTTTTATATAATTAGGAATGTTTGGTTTATTCCAATTGTAAAGGGATTTTCATAAGTAAGGTTACTTTCTTGTATAACATCGTGAATTTTCAGTATTTTCTCCCTACAATTTCGAAATATGCATCGAAAATATATCTTTGTGAATAGTTTAAGAAACCAAGAAAAACTTAAAGTAATTGAAAAAAAAATAAATATCTTCTGTTTTATATTATTTTCCTTATTTTACGTCACTTGAATGAATTTAAAGATTCAAATCAAATAAAAGAATGTTTGAAGGAGGTTCAAACTTTTGATAAAGTTTATTACTAATATAAGAATGAATATTAATAAAACAAAGCTGGCTATACACAAAGGAAATTTGAATTAAGATCACTGACGTAATCAACATCAATGTTCCCAAGATATAAACATAAAAAGGAAAAAAAAATCAGGCAAGTGTGTCAGTGTAAATATTGCTGAGAATTACAGGGTATGATTTTTATTTTTTTTTTCCAAAATGGGTAATTGCAGTATTTCTTAAACACATATTCTATTCTGCTGGGTGAATTCTTAGTTCAAGCAGGGTAACTCGAAATAATAATGTTTCTTTTTTTTCCAATTTTGGATTTTTTTGTTTTGTTTTGTTTTTTCTTGTTATCGATACTAGCTGATGCTAGAAGAGGAGTGACGAACAAGAAGTCAAGGAAATTTTAAGGCTGTGGTGTGAGCAGTAGTTGTAGTTTATGTGTGTGTGTATATATATATATATATATATATATATATATATATATATATATATATATATATATATATATATATATATATATATATATATATATATATATATATATATATATATATATATATATATATATATATAAAAGGGCTTCTAATTTATCGGTTATGTATGTTATCATTCATTACCAGCATATTCAGGAATTCGTTAGATTTCATTATTATTTCTTTTTCATGATACGGTGATCAAATGATCTTATTTCATTGCTTCTATAATAAGTTGTATGTACTGCTTAAACGAGTTTAGCGTTGCTTTGAATAATATGATAATAGTAAAAAATATGTTACTTGAATGATACATTGTAATTCTACACCGATATATCTTCTCCATACCATTTTGATTGTACGGTATCTACGCCCAAGTATAAGTTAATACGTAAAATGAATTAACACTGCAAATTTACGTAATAACCTTTTAGATATAGTGTCACTTTTCTTAAAAAAAAAAAAAAAAAAAAAAAAAAAAAAAAAAAAAACAGTGAAATAATTTCCTTACCATAAGTTAGATATTGGTTAGAATAAGAATTTGGTAGTTTGTGAAATTAACCATGCAAGATAAATGGGGATGACACGGCTTTTATTTTTCTGATGTTATCAATTGATCATGGAGTAATTCATACAAAATTTTCTTGACAAGTTTTTTACCAAAGAAAATGTTCTGCCATAGCAGGAGGTTCCTTATTTGTATCTTATTCGTCTACTCGAAGTTTAGAGTGAACATTTTGATAAGTAATATAACGTATATAATATTTCCTTTCCTGATAGTTGACATGAAACATCTAGTCGTAACAAATATTGTGTGAAAATACTGTTGATATAAAAAGGAGGAAGCCCTGGATATTAAATTATACCTGGGATACCATAAAAAGAAGACAATGGCAGAATTGATTGTTGAAAGCTTTCGAAAAGGTAGTGAAGAGGTAGACAATACTATTACAGTATTATTAGTGAGGTCAAAAAAAAAAAAAAAAAAAAAAAGCCAGGAATACTGGAGGCAATACTCAGACAGAAAAGCATATGACGCTGACAAAGATATATATTTAAGGAGTGGCTATGGTGTAAAAATTTCTAAAAGAATTGTTAATGAAATCTGTAAGGGGGAAGGGAAGAAAAAGTTTATACATACCAAAAAGAGAAAAGGTTCTGTTATAACTACAGAATACAAAGAAAGTCAACGATAGATGGAAGCTTTAGTGAGGTCACGAATAAGAGATATGAGAGGAATAATTTGGATGCCGTATTTAAAGATGAGGTAGACCTTGATCTGCCCATGAATGGATTCAGTGAGTTTGAAGACAAGGTTATCCTTGAAAAAATTACTCATAGATGGAAATCCGCTAGATACGATGGAATAAATTATGAAATGATATTTTTTTGAAAGTAAAATAACTCTCAAGATACTTAAAAGAGTATTTTGTAGAATGTGGCATGAAGAGGCAAAGCCCGAATATTGTAACCTTAAGCAAAAGAACTTTACCCCAAGACAGTGGAAGACATGCATATACTAGTCCAAATAACCTTTCCCTTAGTCTTACAAAATCCTTAATACACCTTTGAAACGTATGCATTGATCACAAAAAGAGGTAAGGGTATAGAATTTGTAATAACAATAAAAATTATACACATATAAGCTGTGTAGATATTCAGAATAGATGTTTGGAATAAATGAACACACGGAATTTCATTATATGAATTGAAATAAAAGCCACGGATATCTGCATTTCAAATCTCTACAATGTACCATAAAAAATTGACACTAAAGAAAACTGCAGAAATAATACCAAATTAAACCATAAAATGTGCTTAGTTATCATAAGAAATAGCAGTGTACCGTTCACTCAAGACGAAAGGAATTGTTAATTGATATCTACAACAGATTGCATGAATTCATTGATTTGCAGTACACTTCCTAATCAGCGGAACCTGACAAGTTCAAATTCTGAACCTCTTAATGCTTTTGAATAGGAGCTGATATGAAGTGATTAAATTAAATGCCGTTTTCTTGTCGGGTGGGGCTAAATCTTCCAAAAATATTGTTGGAAAAAATGTGTGATTCCAATATATCATTATTGTGGATTAGAGGGATAAAATGATCTATGAATATAGCTATTTTGGAGATTTTATTTTAAAATAATGTGATGTCACTAAGAAAAAAATGAGAAATATAGTTATGGTTAGGTATTGTTCATTGGTTTTAAACTTTATCGGTTGAGACAAGAAGATATTTTCCTCGATAGTAGTGGGGATTTGAGTAATTTTCCATGCGAGTAAATTTTAGATATCATAAATACAGGACTTTTTACTAATTTCACTAAGAAATAGTAACAAGGCCTAATGTCTATCACCATGATAAACTTTGAATGATATACACCTAATAGTTGAAGAAAATAGTGTTACGCGTTTTTATCTAATTTATTTTACCTACAACATATACCGGAATACTTTCAGAACACGAGAAAAACATGCATGAAAAAATAAAAATTAATTTCATTTTCTATTTTCATTTGTTTGGCTTCGTAATTTTTTCCTCCCTTTTATATGTAGGATTTTTATTTCTTTCATGCTCATTTCAAGTAAACTTCGACAATATAGTTAGAGTAAGTTTATCTCCTTATTTACCCTAGCAGTTTACTCTGCCAGTTCTCTAAATATTACGTTTTCAAACATATTCCCCCAAACCATCGTAGCTAATTGGTAGTTTGTTACTTGGCATTAATTGAATGCCAAGTAACAAACTACTAATTAGCTACGATGGTGAAGATGGGTTGATTTCAATTCTAAGTACAAAATACCTGAATTCGACAGGTATAAGTACAGAAGAATTGTCATTGACTTTTATCTTTCTTCGTGGCCAAGTGGCTTAGTCACTGTCTATACAAGCTTGCCGACCAGGGTTCGATTCCCGGCCGGACCCAAGCTCTTGTCTTTGTGTGATTTCGCCTGGGGCTCTGATCCCGAGGTCGTTAAGAGAATCCAGATATTAATGTATCAAAAATATATAAGGCTTATTTGAATATGAAAAACACGTCTAAATGTGCAAAATTTATCATTAATTGAATGCCAAGTAACAAACTACCAATTAGCTACGATGGTGAAGATGGGTTGATTTCAATTCTAAGTACAAAATACCTGAATTCGACAGGTATAAGTACAGAAGAATTGTCATTGACTTTTTTCTTTCTTCGTGGCCAAGTGGCTTAGTCACTGTCTATACAAGCTTGCCGACCAGGGTTCGATTCCCGGCCGGACCCAAGCTCTTGTATTTGTGTGATTTCACCTGGGGCTCTGATCCAGAGGTCGTTAAGAGAATCCAGACATTAATGTATCAAAAATATATTTGGCTTATTTGAATATGAAAAACACGTCTAAATGTGCAAAATTTATCATTAATTGAATGCCAAGTAACAAACTACCAATTAGCTACGATGGTGAAGATGGGTTGATTTCAATTCTAAGTACAAAATACCTGAATTCGACAGGTATAAGTACAGAAGAATTATCATTGACTTTCATCTTTCTTTGTGGCCAAGTGGCCTAGTCACTGTCTATACAAGCTTGCCGACCCGGGTTCGATACCCGGCCGGACCCAAGCTCTTGTCTTTGTGTAATTTCGCCTGGGGCTCTGATCCAGAGGTCGTTAAGAGAATCCAGACATTAATGTATCAAAAATATATATGGCTTATTTGAATATGAAAAACACATCTAAATGTGCAAAATTTATCATTAATTGAATGCCAAGTAACAAACTACCAATTAGCTATGATGGTGAAGATGGGTTGATTTCAATTCTAAGTACAAAATACCTGAATTCGACAGGTATAAGTACAGAAGAATTGTCATTGACTTTTATCTTTTTTCGTGGCCAAGTGGCTTAGTCACTGTCTATACAAGCTTGCCGACCAGGGTTCGATACCCGGCCGGACCCAAGCTCTTGTCTTTGTGTGATTTCGCCTGGGGCTCTGATCCTGAGGTCGTTAAGAGAATCCAGACATTAATGTATCAAAAATATATATGGCTTATTTGAATGTATATATATATATATATATATATATATATATATATATATATATATATATATATATATATATATATATATATATATATATATATATATATATATATATATATATATATATATATATATACATATATATATATATATATATATATATATATATATATATATATATATATATATATATATATATATATATATATATATATATATATATATATATATATATATATATATGGTATCAGGACAATCACCCCCCACACGCGTGGACAGTTACCCCCGAGGACAATCACCCCCCAGGTCAAACCCCCCCTCCCCTCTGGGATGGCTATCCCTCAGGACAACTCATTTTATAGATGGTTTAAAAAATATAAAAAAGTTGAAAGTATTTTTAATGTATAAAAAATCATTTTAATACAAAATTCGTAAAACTGTCCTTAAACTGATGTTGCGCTCTAACTAACTACTCTTTTGTACAATTATATAGTTTCTGAAAATGTTTATAAACTAAAAATACTGTTGCTCTATAAACTACTCTTTGGTATAATTATATAGTTTCTGAAATTATTTATAAACTAATTCTTTTTTAAATGGTTTCAAGAAAAATTTCTTTTATTTACTTCGTTGGCATTACCTTCCTTGGTATTTAGTGAAATGACCAATATCCCCTACGCAACATGGAATTCATCAGAAGTTCTAGAGGAAAAGACATACTAGTGCTTGATGGATATATGTATGTTAAGCAGAAAGACTTGGCAAAAGGTGTTGTATCTTTTGAGAGTGAATAAAGAAGAATCCAAGCCAGTTGCAAAGCTAAAGTAAAAGTTCATTTGTTCCGTAACTGAAATAGAAACCACGCTGTTTAATATGGGTATTACTTTCAGCATAGCTGAAATGACACAGCTTTTAGAAGTTTAACGAGGGTTTACTACCCCCCATCGCTAGTTTGCGCGGGTAAGGAGAGATAGCTTGCTACCCCCCCCCCCCTCCCAACACACCTGTGTGGTGAGCTCACTTTTACTTTGGCTTGGATGGTGATCGGACGTGTCCGCTTCCACCCTTGCCTCTTTAACAACCATTAATGCTTTTTGTCTTTTTACTTTCCTTTTCTGTAACTTGTAGTATATATATATATATATATATATATATATATATATATATATATATATATATATATATATATATATATATATATATATATATATATATATATATATATATATATATATATATATACATCCTTTATGTTTATGTATATATTTGTGTATAGAAATGTAGTAAGTTTTTTTTTCAGTGTTTGTGCTGTGTGTGTAGTTTACGACAACGTCACCGGCGTAGTGCTAGGCTACTGCGGTTTCACGTTATGGGGTGCAGCCTCTCCCTCTTGGTCCTTCGGTCGTTCCTTCGGCTTTCCGATAACTCGACCGCCGTGGGGTATCGTCATCGCTGAACTTTCTTCATTCGCCTATCATCTTCGCTGTTCCTCCTTTCCTACAGGGAACTTGGATTCTCAGCGAAGGGAATGTGGGAGTTTAGATTGACTACGGTCTCTCTCTCTACTCCAGGTCGTTCACTCCTTACCATTACTATGTACTATTATGGAAGCTATTTTCCCGTTGCGGGTTGGGTTGCTATTCCGTTTATTTGTCTCAATTAATTTTAATGAAATCTAATTGTATTTATAACTTTTCAGCTTCTCTGTGAAGAACACTTCCCTTCGGGGGTCAGTGGTTCTTACTATTTGTGATCATTCTTAGATGAATTATGTAATTATAATTCTGTTATAATTCTCCTTTTGTTACAAGTCTTGGCCCTCCCCCTTCTTCCGTGAATGTCATTGGGGGCGGAGGGCGCATACTTAGTTTTTAATTCTTATGTTAGCTATTCCCTCGGTGTCACTCTTTCTGTTATATAATTATTTAACTTTATTTTCCCAGTTAACAATGCAGTTTTTCTTTGAGCGGTTGCAAGGCCGGGCACATGAAAACTTCAGGTGGCTATGCTCTTGGGGATAAGCGGTCGCACCTGCAGCGACGCTCAAGGGGCTGAGCAGATGCAAGATCAGTCTTGTGACCTCTCTCGTTTGCGAGGGAGGCCACTCTTAAGGACTCCTCTTCGGAGGATTGCTCCTTATAGGTCAGCTTGCTGATCCAACGGCCCCAAGGGGCGCAATCACCAGCGTCTTCAAGTCTTTTCTACGAAGTGTTCACCTCTCTCGTTCGCGAGAGAGGCCACTCATAGAGACCCCTCTTTGGAGGATTGTTCCTGATTAGACCAGCCATCTCCTAAACCTGCTGACCTGCCGTCTCCGTTCCTGGCTGCTGACGCTGTGGGCGCCCACGCACCACGTTATCCAACGGGCACCGGTCCCTTCCGGGCAAAAGGGGCTTTCTCACATTGTGAGTAAGTACCTAAAGCACCAGGTATCCCCTGCGCGCCAACGTTCTCCTGCGTGCTCGCGCGCAATTACGCACAAGCTCTCGCCTGCTGTCCCTGCTGTTCCTGAGACTGCCATCCTGAGACATCCTGTTCCAAGGACTGAGCGCCAATCTTCACATGCGCATCAGCGCACATCATTGGAGTTTCCTGAGATAACGCACAGGCGCTCACCAGTAATTCAGCCTGCGAGTGTCTCCTAGTCTCTTTTACAAAGGGTACCTCTCTCGTTCGCGGGAAAGGTCTCTTATAGAGACCCTTCCTCGGAGTATCATGCAGATCTTCCAGTATTGAGCCAGCTGACCTACCGATCTGTAGCTCAACCTTGCACTGTAACGAAGGACTTCGGCTCTGGACTCTGAAGCATTCCTGCCTACGTTCATCATCGGGGGATGACCTCCCTTTTTAAGGACAGATCCCAGTTCCTGATTGTTCTGTCAGCTGACCTTGCATCCTAGCGCACAACCGCATGAGCGTTTAAGTGCGCGCAAGCTCTGGCAATCTCCTTTTTTGCGGAAGCGCCGACGATCTTTGAGCCCCGATGATCTTCTAGCGTCGACGATCTTCTTACGAGCCAGCGCCGACGATCTTCAAGTGCCGACGATCTTCTTGGCCGATGATATTCTTGACCAACGATCTTCTTTCGCACTCAAGCGCTGACGATCTTTCTACGCGCATAAGAACTGATGATTTCACACGTGCGCTTGCCGATTTTCTAACGCGTGCGAGCGCCGACGATCTTCTAGCGCCAACGATCATCTTAAGCTCGCAAGTGCCGACCATTTTTAAGCGCTAACGATCTTCTTACGTGCGCAAGCGCCGGCCATCTTCAAGCGCGGACGATTTTCTTACCCACACAAGCGCCGACAATCTTATTCGCCCGCGCGCACTGATGGTCCTCCGCGCACACTTGCTCGCCAACAAACTCCTGCGCACTTCAGCACTCAACATTTTGGTCCACACAGGATTTTTATTCTGATCCTGCACATCAATATAATTCCTGCGCAGTTTATGAAGTCTCACCCGCGTGAGCGTGCGAGCATTTTCAGCAGTCTCCTGCGTACGGGCCCACATCAGCGCTTCGACAGTCTCTCGCGCAAGACCCCGGAGTATTGCTCAATGCGTGAGCGCCAGCGCGCTCCCTAGCGCAATCAACAATACCCTCCCTCACGCGAGGCTGCCTGACATCGCACGCTAAGGGCGCCATCGCCACATTCCCTCCCTCCCCCCAGGCACAGAACAGCGCGCTTGCGGGTGGGGGAAAGGTTTCAAAAAGGCTCAGGGATATGCCTTCCTTATCTTTATACAGGCGACTTCCTCTCCAGAGGGAGTGTCTGACAGCGCAGCCGTCAGCCGGCAGCCTGGTATGGGACTCTAATCAGAGCGGTAGCATAGGCTTTTATGCTGTTCTCTTTAAGTTGAGCCACAAATCCTTGGCTATATCCACTCCCCTGATAAGGAAAAGAGGAGTTCGGACGAGGTAACTTCTACGAGGACGTAGCTGCCTCCTCATAAGTCTTCAAGGCAAGCACTTTCCCCCCTCAGACTTTTCCCCCTAAGGCACTCTGGCAAGAGGCCTTCCAACAATGGTAGGACAGCACCGACGTGTACGCTTTTCCCCCATTCTGTCTGATGAATAAGGTGCTCAACAAGACCAGAATATCGGTCAATCTTTCGATGATCCTTTATAGCTACGCTATATCATCACACGGAATGGTTTCCGGACCTTACGCAACTCCTATCAGAGTTACTGAGAGAGCTCCCTCCACGACACAATCTACTTAGACAACCACTGCCAACATCTTTCACAAAGCCGTAGCTTCGCTTTGACCTCACGCCTGGGAATATCCACCATCTCCCCACTAAGAGAGGATGGTCGCAACAAGTTGCGAACGGGATGTCTGGACACCTGCGTAGGTCATCCTCAGTGGTCTACCAGGCAAAGTGGCGAGTTTTCTGTGGTTGGATTAGTGAAGGGGTATCTCTCCACTTGATACCACTATTCCAGCGATAGCGGAGTTCTTCGTATATTTGCTGGAGGAATGTGCCTTTCAGTCTCAGCAATGAAAGGCTATCGCTCAGCCTTAAGTCTAGCCTTCAGGCTCAAAGGAGCGGACATTTCTTCCTCGTTGGAACTTTCCCTACTCATACGATGATATCATCTTACCTGGCTCCAGTCGGAAGAGAGACCTCCTCCATGGAACATGGTTCAAGTTCTCAGGTCTCGTAAGAGACCTCCCTACGAACCATCGCCACCTAACTTGGAAGGCGGTGTTCCTACTAGCTTTGGCCTCGGCCAAGCGAGTCAATGAACTTCATGGTCTCTCGTATGACATCGCCCATACAAGTAGATGAGGGTAGGTAACGTTCAGATTCGTCTCTGAGTTTGTGGCTAAGACACAGAATCCGGGAGTGCCGGATCCTCGATTCGACTCTTTCCGGATTTCGAGTATGCGCTTTGTAACAGATGACCCAGACCATCCCCTACTATGTCCAGTAAGGAGTCTGAGGTTATATCTTAAAGAACGGCTGTATTCATCCCTAAGTGCAAGCTTTGCTTGTGAGGACTGGGAGAACGAGGACGGTGGTCGCCAAGAATACCATCTCGGCTTGGATTCGTAGGGTGATCCATCTAACCCTGAATCCTGACCCTCCTCCATCATGTCGCCTTAGAGTGTATGATGTCAGGGGAGTAGCTACACTCGTGGCCTTCAAGAAGAACTTCTCAGTGACGCAGGTTCTACAAGCAGGTGTGTGGAAGCGTCAGACGACCTTCACAGCCCACTACCAGCAAGACGTGACCCACAGGAGGCTCGATACGTTCTTTATCGTCCCTGTGGTGGCTGCACAACAGCTGGTTTAAACCTCAGGCTCCTTAATGGACAAGTAGCAGAGGGTTGAGGGCATTGTCACCCGGTCTTAGTCTGCATGAAAGAAAAGGTATGTCTGGCCCATATTCTCTTTTTCATCCTCCCCTCTTTTGGGAAAAGCAGCATCCTGGGTTCTCGGCACAGCTTACCTCAAACCACTGCAGGTAAACCATGTTTCCTTCTGTTCCTAGTATTAAGTTAATATTGTCACGTCCCCATACCCTGATGAGGTGGTAATGGGAAAGTCCTAGCGTAAAGTTTTCCATCTAAGAACTTCAGGTGAACTTCCTGGGACGAGTCACACATAATCCTTCACACACAGCTTATGTAGGCCGCAGCCCTTGCATAGCAAGGTGCGAGCGAGGTGCAGGGACTCTTTATTGTTGAGTGCTGACAAACTCAGATAACGAGTCCCCAGGCAAAGCCATAATCCAGTATGGCTGGGACTTTTCCACCCTTCCTAAGGGTTGAGGCACCCATATTAAATAGCGTGGTTTGGATTTCAGTTATGGAACAAATAACAAATTCGGAGATAATTTGTATTTTTTTCTAACTTTACAAACCTTAGCTAATTAATCAAACATGCCCGCCAGCCCTATCCCCCGTGAAGTTCTACCTCAAAGTAAAGTAAGGTGACCATACAGGTGTGTGAGGGGGGTGGGTATTAAGCTACCCCTCCCTACCCCTCCCCACCCCCCTGCTAACTAGCGATGGGGGTAGAAAATCCTCGTTAAAATTCTAATGGCTCGTCATTTCAGCTACTGAAAGTAATACCCATATTAAATAGCTAAGGTTTGTATGGTTAGGAAAAATGCAAATTATCCCCGAATTTGTCATATTCAACGAAGTGAAGTTGTTTGTACTCTATAATCACACCCATGCACTATCTAAAGCGATAATTGATACGTCAAAAATTATCCAAAGAGTCAATATAAAAGCCATCAGTACAGAAGGAACAGAGCAGAAAATACTTTCCGAGGCTTATGGAAACATTGATGAAGAAACCGGAGTAAACCTACCACCAATTCATCATTTAAGACATAGTATTAGACGACATCGACAACGTTTATCTCGCTCACGGCCATTGCCTTTAAATGCCCAGGAACTTGTTTAAACAGATAAATGTACCAACGTACAAGATGGTCAACATTTTATGCTTTTTGACTCTGGGCTAATTGACGAAAGAATTTTGATCTTTGGAACACAAAAACTTTGATTACTTAAGTATGTAAATGTATTTATATACATTAATATTATTTTAAATGATTGTTATATTAGTTTTATAGGTTAATATATAGGTACTCAGGTGGCAGGCATTAAACGTTAATTTTCTTAGAATACGGTCTATTGAAAAAAAAAATGAATAAAGAAAAAAATACTGCACTGTTGGATAACTCATCAATTTACGAGATAAGAAATAGCATAATTAAAGGGTCATAAAGCCCAGGTTTATAAACGCTAAAACATAATGAATATAGCTAAGGCTATTAGCATTCAATTTGGAGTTAAAACACAACATTGTTTGATAACTTTTTGATTTTTAAACTATAAATTCAGGTTTAATCAAGAACGATACTTGACCACTCAAGTGAAATTTGTGTAGAAAAGAGCTGGTCATGGTTTCATATTATTTTGAATTATATTTTTTTGTGAATCAAAGATAAAAGCAATAAAATATTGAAAAAGAATATCCATTATAAAATTTCCCATGGTTTTATTGAATTTGTATTAGCAAATGTAATATAATTGTCGCAAAGTTAGTATAGCTTTAGCTCATCGTAGGAGAATATTGATGACACTTTTATACTTCTTGTCTTTTTCTTGATTACTTAGAGTAGCTCATCACGGGGATAGCTGATTCCCTATGAAATTCAAAAAGTAAAATATTCATTAGTCTGTTGGTTTCTCAATCAAATAAATTAATCAACATATCTTTAAGTGAGCCCTAGATGGGTCACTGGAATAACATAATTATGCCATGGGAATAAAATAAGGGGGAAAAAAACATTACATCCTACCATCATAATCAAATTTCAATTTGATAGAAAATTACTGAATGAATTAATCACTGAATAAAGGTTGGGTTATAGGATACTTCTTCTAGCACACCTTCAGCTAATTTAAAATATCGGATGGTTTGAAACTCCAAGAACCTTTATCAGTCATTGATTCATACACTAAATAATATCAATATTTCTCACATGGTGACTGATAATTATAGATAAACAAGTCTTTGTTCACATTCACGGATATAGGAAAAGTAATTATAAACATATAAAATTGTCTATTATTTTCATCAGCAAGCGTATTGCAATGAGATACTATTTTTAATCATTTAAAAAAGAAAAAAAAAGAAAAAAACCTACTCAGTCACAAAAAGTGTTTGATGATATTTTTTGCGAATATGGATCCTCTTTTTAGTATGTTTAAATTGGAAAATTACTTTTCGTGAAAGATGCACCGGTAAAAATATATCGCATAGACAGAGAAATTCAAGGATCGGAATAAAATACACTGAACAGGATTCTATATTTCAACTTATTCTGTATCAAAAATGTACTTGGAAAGCTTTTTTTTTTTTTTTTTTTTTTTTTTTTTTTTTTTTTTTTCCTGGAGCAAGCTTGCTTTTAATTCTCCTTTTTTTTAGGCGTTAGGGAAATTACATCACGTTTATCTGTAAAATACAGATTGTATAACCATAGGATATCACCAACTTGGGCATTTTTGCTATATTCTGTAGCAAATATGCTAAATTGGTATGCAATCTAAATATTTTTATTGGAATATATTATCTTGTTCGCTTTCAGTAAGTATGAAATGAAAGTGTAAAGATTTGATTTTCTTTTGTAATGAAATACAGAAAGTTCTTAATTCCTACAATTCATTTTATCATACGAGAACTTTTAATAGCGAAAAAAAGGTAACATTGATAATCATAATACAAAGCTGCAGACTTTATTAATAAGGTATATCAAGTAACTTTTTTTTTTTTTTTCTAGGGAACAAAGACTGAACAATCCTAAACAATTTGAAATCCTTTAAAAAATAAAAACTTCTTTAACAATGAAATATATGAGAGTAGAAATTTCTTGGGTGTTTCTTATAAATGAAACAAAATCTATAAGAGATTCTAATCCTGAGATAGGAAAAAAAGGTATCAGTATAGAAAGTGCTTTGAAAAACTATTGAATAATGTCTAATGAGATCAAACTAGCTAAAATAATGATGTAAGATATTTAAATCATTTATGAATGTTTAGTGAAGCGATTATGTAGAATATCAGAAAGACGAAACGATCTGCTGGATATAAAGACGCAATGAGTATGTTATTACAAATTAGAGGATTAAGTACTAAGATGAAATAATGATGAAGTGACTAGACATATTTTTCTTTTGCAAGCTATATCTGGAATAGAGAAGTTGTGATAAAAGTTATTAGAATATCAGAAAGGCCACATTGTATATTTCTATGCAGATTATAATATCTAAATAGGTAGAGTTGATGGGAAATAGCAGCATGTGTAGAGAGATAGAAAGTTTATAGATCAAAAGCTTACAATGAAAGCTATGATATATTCCTGAAACTAAGGGTAAAAAATTCTAATCAGGAAAATTAGCTACAGACTTAATAGGAATTTAATATGAAGGATATTTAAAGATTTAAGTGTCACTCATGCGTGGAAGAGTGAAAAGGGTATATCGTTGAAGATGATTAGCCTCCAAACCACACTCAATCCAAGGTAAGGAAGTTTAATAAATAGATTGATTAAAGTTAGAGATCTAGATCCGGAAATGGTTTATGATATTAGACATGGAAGAGCCTTAGTTATTTTTTTTATCAATTCTGATTTTATTACTTGGTATTAACTAAACGAAAAACTAGGTGTATTAGTCAATTCTTGATAACCCGAACAGACAATTCTTCCATAAGAGAGGAGAGTAAGAAGTAAGTAAGGTCAATGAGATGATATACAGTTATGGTTGCTAGGTGGAAGACTACTCCAAATCTTGCATCTCACCTTGTACCAGCACAAGGCTTGGACCTTTCTTCTGAATTGCTTAGTATCATGGTAATTCCCTATAGCCCGAATCCTTCTTAGAATCACCACCTATAATCGACCATGAAATCCAAATGTGATGCAATTGTCCTCTTTTTCTACCCCTGGTTCATCAGTGATCGATGAGTTCTCTAGCTTGAGGAATAGGAGGAGGATTTCTGTCACCTCCCTAGTGGTGAAATAAGACGTAGAACTCAGAGAGGATCTCTTCCTACCATGAAAAACACTTCGTCAAGTCGTAGCCTGTCATCCTTGTCAGACTACCTTATCTAGATACGCACACCATAGAGTCTTATCTCCTTTGTCTACTGGTGCATTGTATAAAAATAAGAAAGGTGCTATATACATAAAGTGGAAAGTTCTCCTTGCACACCCAAACATTGGAGAGTCTCTATTGTCAGCTGCTTGGTTCCCATAGACAGTTCCAGAGGATCCACTCCCTTTCCAAGATCCAGGATGCACATATAATGGTTTGATTGGCTTCTAAGAGGTTGAGGCAGTGCCCCGTAGCAAAAACGCCAACGTACCATCATTGGAAGAAAGGGAAGCTTAATACACCTTTTTGAAGGTACTCCACATCACCACTGGCAACAACCTTGGTTATGGCTTATGGTCTCCTCCCAAAAGAAGAACCACTGCCATAAACATCAAATGCCGTGCTCTCTCTAATGCCAAATCCTGCATGGAGATACCTTGCTCCACCTTATCCAAGGACGTGCTAGATGAAGTAGAGAAACAGGTTGCAATAGAGAAAGATTCCTTTAAGGCTAATAAGTCTTCCCAGCTAATAGGCAATCCTACGCCTAAGCAGAGGACAAATTATAGGAACGTAAGGGACCCTTCTTCTCCTCTTCCACTAGACCCAAAGATTATGGATATTACCACGGTCTGCTTGTTGAAGAGACTTTCTTTGGTCCAGTTTCCTTATCACACGTAAAAGCATCATCAATAAAAGCTGCGCCCATAACTCCCCTCCATTTCGCTTCCTGGAAAGACCACTGGTCTGTCACTGTCAGTTACCTCGCAGACACCTTGGACTTGACTGACCTGAAGAAGAAGCAGATGCTAAAAGACATCCTACTGATAGGCACCAGGTCAGCCAAGGACCTTTTTCAATAGGCTGATGACCATTTAGTTAATTGGGTGCTCAATTGCCAGGAGCCCGTGACCTTCAGAGTACTTAAGCTCATCGATACGAGAGAAAATCTTGACCTGAGAAATACCTACTTATAATATCCTCATTGATTCGCCTGGAAGGCATAGTATCCACAATAAAGGAATTTAGAAAAAGTACCCAACACTTCTTTTTGCAGAAGGTGATGCCATTTTCCTTCCCATAACGTTCAACATCAGGGAAATCCCGACCAAAAGAATCGAACTCAACTAATCCTCAGGAGATCTTCAGTCTCCCTCACAACACGCCAGTAATAATGACAGACTTGAGGAAGAGGCAAGGGAAGGGATAGAAGCATGTCCTGGGAGTTGAAGAAAATGGTGTTCCCACGGGTCGGAAGACTGAAGAGTGAGAGTCCTCTGCTTAAGAACTCTCCTTCCATTCATCAGCCTTCTCCTCCTCTGATTCCTCCCCCAAAATTCATGCCAATTTATCCCATGGGAACAGCAAAACATTTTGCCCTACAAGAAAAAGTCAAGAATATGCTGGAAAAGGATTCCCTGCAGGAAGTCGTTAATGGATATCGTTGTTTCGTCAGTCATTATTTTCTTGAGAAAAAGATGTCTGGAGGCTGGAGACAGGTTATTGATCTCACTGCTTTGAACAGGTATATTCAACAGACTCTATTTATAAAGGAGATTCCGTCCACAGTCGTTCAGGTGATAATTTTCATCAGGGTATTTACTGGTGATGTTGAATCTTAAGAAAGCATACGTCCTAACTTCGGTACACGAGGCATCTTGGAAGTATTTGATGGTAGTAGTTGATAGGAAGGTATACCAGTTGAAGGTCTTTTGCTTCAGTCTGTTGACTGATCCACAGGTATGCATATACCTGTTTACTCTTGTGTTAATGTGGGCTCACACGAAAAGGAATCGGGCTGTTTCGCTCCCTGGATGAGTGGCTGATTATTACAGGTTTGAGAGAAAACCTTTTCACACTTCAGGATAGACTTCTAAATTTTTATGAGGATCTGGGGGTCCTGATAAATTGATGTAAGCATGTTATCATCCCCTCACAGGAGTTCGTCTACCTAGGGATGGAAATCAACATTATGCAAGCAAAATTATTCCCATTTGAAAAAAGGGATCTCATAACTCTGGTAATCGGCTCACCCTTTTATTCAGCATCCAAGTCTGCCACACTAATCTTAGCAGAAACTCCTAAGATGTATCTCTTCTCAGGAACCGTTAGTTCCAGGAGGAAGATTATGGTTACAATCTTTCCAAAAGTAACTGAAGTCATCATGGTTGCAACATCTTGATGTTTCTCAAACACTGGTGATCCTTGGAGCAGATAGCAAGGGAGATCTGGAGAGGTGGTTGTAAACCACAAACGTGATAAAAAGGAGTTTTGTTAACAGTCCCCCCTCTGGGGTTTATCTGTTTCTAGCCTATCATAGGAAGGGTTAGCAAGCCCATCTAGACCATCAGATAGTATCAGGTCTGTGATCACAGTTGGACCGTTGAAACCACATCAGGGTAGAATCAAGGGCAGCGTGGCTGCCCTTTATCACTTTTCCCCACTTAACGAAGGCCACTGGGTGACGTTGATGAGCTACAACACCTCTTTAGTGGCCTACATTCACAAATAGAGAGGAATTATGTTCAATGAATTTTGTCACTTAGTAGTGGGGACTCTCAAGTGGGCAAAAGAACAATTAATAATACTGACAGGCCATTTCCTTCCGGGAAAGAACAATGATGCGGCACACAAGCTGAGCCAAAGACGAAGATAGTTGACTCAGAATAGTTTTTATGTCCTTAGATAGTAAAGAAAATCCTATCCTTGTGTGATTTCGTAACATTAGACATCTTTATCACTTCTCTCAACAAGAAGCTTTTTGTCTACTAATCACTGGTCTTAGATAGAGGAGCAACATTTGAAGACATGTTTCAGTATACATTGACAGGTTTTGATATCAAAGCTCTTCCTCAATTTTGCCCTAAAAAAAAAAAAGACTAAATAGAGTTCTTTATGGGGTGGTACACAGACCTATTGCTCCTCTTAGAGAATGGTGAGGTAGCTTCCTCAACGTCTTAACCCACTATGCCAGCCACACATTAGGATTTACCAGGAGGTGGTGAGGTTTGTACGTTTTCATGACTGGAGCTTATCCAAAATGTCCTATCATAGAAAAGATTTTCACGTCAGATAGCAAAACAAATGTTTGGCTACCTCCATAAATCCTTGTCAGCACTCGATCAGGTCTAGGCTGTTTTTAGTGGTAGGTGTCTTGGGAAAGGTACCCATCCTCTTGGAACCTCTCCCCCAATAGTTGCTGTTTTTTTTTTTTTTTTTTTGCTTCAGCTTTGTAAAGCAGAATTCTTCTCCATTCCAGTGGTGAAAGGATATCACTCAGCCTTAGTCCAATTTTTTAGACTTAACAGGATAGATATTTTTATATTTTAGAGGACCTTTTTATGCTCATGTGAGACTTGGAGTAATCCTGCCCTTCAGTCTAAGGATGTGGTTAAGGTCTTACGTTCCCTGAACACAGCACCCTATGAGCCCTTAGAATGGGCATTAGATAAGCATCTGCGATAAAAGACGTATTATTGCTTACTTTGGCCGAAGTCATTTACTCAAA
Source organism: Palaemon carinicauda (assembly GCF_036898095.1). Lineage (NCBI taxonomy): Eukaryota > Metazoa > Arthropoda > Malacostraca > Decapoda > Palaemonidae > Palaemon > Palaemon carinicauda. The sequence goes on from NC_090728.1 coordinate 128,526,217, forward strand.
CTTGCCAGAAGAAGATATGGGTGTAGTCAAAGTACTTGTAGTCCGTGGACTAAGGGGGCTCACCTTGCAACCCCCCTTAAAATTGACAACAGTGCATTTAGGTACTAGCATTTGATCCATATTCTCATTTTTTAAATGTTCCCATTGAAAAAAATGGGACTCACTATCACTTCTCGGCCACTTTATTTGATGACATCACCATATTTTGCAGCTTCCAGTTTTGGGGTATGGGAAACTTAATTAGACATAACTCCGGACTAAATGGTCACAGAAAGATAAATGACATATCAGAATGTTTGCTTTAGACGTCTCTTATTCATGAAATAGACAATTTGCAGTTATTTCTGATAATTAGGTCACCACAGGTTAAAAAGTCATCTAATTTTGGGTCAAGGGAAAATTATAGGCACCTCCAAAAATGTACCCCCAGGACCAGCCAGACCAATATTTGATGACTTTTTCGGCCTTATTTCATCTCTATAGACCTCAAGAAATAGAATGATATCCCTTAAGTGTACTTAATGGCCAAATCAAGGAAATGATATGTAATGAAACAAGGTCAATTTTAAAATTTGTTGGTCTTTTGCCCAAAAATCGTAAAAATGGATAAAGCTCATATCTCTTCTCATAGAGGTGCTACGAAAACTAATCTGGTGTGTTTTCCCATGTTTTGTGGATTAGAGAGTCCAATAAAAGCATTCTCAACAATATCAAGTAATTACATCATGCTGAAATTTAAGACGGCCGCCAGTCTGGACGATGTAATATTGACTTATCCTCAACCAGGTTCTTGAAATCACAGCATCCCATAAAGTCAGTCTCAACCTGTGTGTCCGTAAATTTGGGGAAAAGTACATAAATCAACAACAGAAATGCTTTATTTGAAGGTTACGAATACCATGAATGAAATACAATAACACTGTACATGTATTTACAATATACTCATATGATGCAAGACCTCATTGGGAAAATTCATACTGTGCTGCTTTGGACTACAAAAAAAAGTCTACCTATATAAGGTATAAAGTATGATAGTCTACTTGGATACCTTTGGGTCCACTTTTTATTAATGGAAAGGCACTTATTGGAAATATCTTTTGATACATGGGAGGTCATTTGTTCTTCGAGCCTGATATCTACCATCTTGTTACTTGTAACTTTCTTAGTCCGAGTCAGATCCACTATCATCACTTTCATGGTCATCATCAAAATTTCCATCACTTTCATTATTTTCATGAAGGGTTTCATCATCAGATGTCTCATCATCGTCCATCGTCTCAAATGTATCAGTCAAACTTCTAGGAAGTGCAGTTCCCTTGAACCAACAGGGTTCTATATTTCCCTCCTTCATTATCTAACCATGATCCGCAGCTGTATGAGGGACCTCAGGCTTGGGTCAATGGGCACGTTTCCTTATTGCAACCTAATAGTCCACCCTCCAGATATGCTCATTTAGACACACTCTCGGTGGTGGAAGAGATGAAAGATCAACATTCTTCTTTGAATCCAGTGACAGCCCACTGCACTTTAACTTGAGCATTTGGTATCAAAGCTGGTTAACCTTCTTTGTCTAAGTTTTGGCAGAATACATGGTGCAGGTGAAATTCTGAAGAGCAAGGAAGATTTCATTGGTTACCTCCCATGACTCCTGTAGGCAACTGAAGACTTTTGGCGTTTCTGTAGAATTCACACCGGTTTTAACCTTTTGATGGTTCTTGGAAATCTATCAATCGCCTTCTATTCCCAGTGCCAGTATCAATAAGGAGCTGCACACCTAAGCTTTGAGCATAATACAGATATATGAAGAATATATCACTGTCTGGACTTCGAACAGGAACAAATTTATACCCTTCATCCTTGCCATAGGTTGAATAGAGAATGAAATGTTAATCAGTCTCTTCCTGGGTTGAGTCAAGATATTTAATTTGAAATGCAGTGATCTTCCAATTGTCTGACTTGAGTTCGAATGCCTTGCCCTTTCAATCTAAAATAAGCTTCTTCTTCTCCACCTTTGGTATATCCTCCTCCATGTACCGAACCCTCAGAAGTATTTCAATGAGCTGAGTTTTATTGTCATCATTAGTCAAGAACTCTTTCCAGTTATCTGGTCGAATTGTGTTTTCTCTACTAACCAAACATTTTTCTCCTGAGCCACGATTCGATCTCTTCAGGAATTTTATTGAATTGGGCATATAAGTGTCAGTGCTGAAAATCACGCAGGATTTCCCTGATGTACAGACAGACAACATGTTTTGACATATCTCTATGAGTTTTTGTGGTTTTGAGGCTTGACCAACAACTTGAATGCGATATTTCCCTGCTGTTTGTACTCCACTTTTTTGTTACTTGATGTTTTCACAAGTTCATTCTTACCAATATCAACGAAAGACTTCAGCCTTTGTTTGGGCAATGGAACAAAGAAGTCATCATTCTTCTTTAGTCTCTCGCAATATCCTTTGAAATATAGGTAAGAACAGAAGCACCAGAAAAGAGACAGACCAGCCCAATTTCAAAGGAGTTGGGAAAACTTTCCACAGCATCAATGATCTTCCTGGTGGTTTTTTCACTCTTTTAGATCTGTGATAGACAGGTATCACGATGCTCATTGTCTCTGCTGCTTTCGCCTCCCCCCATATTCACAAACTTCTGTATCACCTCTAGTTACCTTGATCTCTCATGAGCAGTTTTCACTCTATGTCTGTATGCTTCAAAATTCCCTAGTAGCCCTGGTGTCCCGTTACCTTTTCCTTCAGTACCAGCATGGGACGTTGCATGCTTCATGAAAGTTTTCTCTATTGTTTTGTCCCCATCACATTGGTTTCCTGGAATGAATGACCTAGCTATGCTGATTGCTCCAAGCTTCACTAGTTCGGTTGCTTCAGGGTGAGTCTCAACAATGTTTGCCAAATAGACAAAGAAAAATGTCAAATAGCGTGCATAATTTTGTCCATCGAAACTATGGAACAAATCGGCCATCATGCTTAAACAAGCTCCGTACAAGTAGAAATCATTATTCTACACTGCCATAAGGAGGGAGAGCACCACCCAAATGTGATTGACATAAGACAGCCAAAATACACCAGTCTTTCCAGGGCTTCCATTCTTAATCTAATGTCAGAATTCAACATAATCAGCCAAGTACTCCTGGAATGGATCGTCATCTTTGACTTAAACGGAGCCTTTCATATTTCTACTTGTAATTAGTCTGGTTACTTTGGTCATTGACTCTTCTGGGATTCGCTGCTGTAATTCACCATCCAGTGACTCAAACTTTCTAAGTAACATCCTTACAAGTACTTTTGCCAAAGCCTTATGGCAGTGCATTGCCCTGCTTTAATACTTTCTTGTTATCCCTCCTTAGAGAGAGTAAACTGACATCAGTCCTGCTTCCAGCAATATTTCTGAAAACCCTGACCCATCCATCTTCTTGCCCACCATTTTCAAGTAGGCATATACTCTATGGAAGGTCCCTATCATAACTATGTGGTCCTTGTAAGTGTCCGGGCTTTTCCAAAGTATTGGGTATGCCCTTTTGCAAACACTTAAGTCAAACAATGTAATTCCATATCTTTGGCCAAATTCATATGAGCACTGCCTAGACATCCTTAGGCATTTCTGAACCACACTGTTCTCATTCATTGGATAATTGATTACGGGGTAGTAATCAATCATTGTAAGGTTGGCGGGTTTAATTTCACTTTCAGATATGAAACCACCCTATCCTGGAATACACTGACTGACTGAGCTTCTAAGCATTTTGGCAATGCACCAGGTGATATTGATTTGGCCTGATTGGCCCGATGTCTCATCACTACCTGGGACACTTGGGTGTTTGATAGTCATCCAAGGGCTGCTCCTCTAGTTTATGTAACATGGTGGTAGTTTTCTAGGTCAGATGTTACCGAGAACTTCCTCCCTGTTTTTTATATTGATGGGATCAATGGCATTGTCACAGCTTCACGTTTCTGGATATTTTGTAACATGATCCCATGTGCTATGTACACAGGCCCACTACCACATTGATCATTGACTTACTGATCAAAGTTTTCAAAATCAGTGTGGTATAAGGATGGGCCAGAGGGGTTACAGCTAATGTCAGGGCTAAAAACACTGGCAGCGTCTTCTAGGGCGGTAGCTAGGGCTGTTTCAAGTTCTAGCGAGGAGTAATTTTTTGCATGCCCAAGTCTATTCATAAGCATATGCAACTGTGCACTACAAAAAATATGACGGAGTGTCATACACACAAGAATGTACTTTGGTAACTTCTACTCGCCTTTTTTGGCAGCACGACAGATGTTTTTCCCAAGAGAAGACACTAGGCGCTCTGTCTTCTCTGACGAAGGCAATGACCCATTACCACAAATAACTCAGAGGAGGAATTTCTGTAAATCCTCTGGCAGAGGACTTTCCATGGTTTCTAAGTACCCAGCATTTGGTGGCCATGGCATGTCAATGGCATTCAAAAAAGCATACTTAATTATCTGGCGTAGGAGTAGAGTAACATCATCAATTTAACTACCAGTCCAATGCAAACAATAGCTATTTCTGACAATAGTAGCAAGATCAAGATCATTGCTAAATACTAAGGAAGATTGCAGTTTCCCACCATGTCCATCAAGAGATATAATACACAGCTTTTCTGAGTAGTTTATGTTTTTCCAATTTCAGTTTCAGTGTCTGTGCGATAGTTCTGATTTTCAAAGGGGATCTTTGATAAATGTTCAATGAATATGTCTATAAGGTCTATCATGAGCATTATTTTGTGGTAAATGATTATCCTCCGATCAATCACTTCACATACTTTCCAGAAACAAAGTTCATGAGACTTTACACGTTCCATGACCTCCCGGTTTGCCTCCACTGGAACTCCTTCATGTTGATGGATCACAGTAGTTCATGCGGCAATGTTTGTGATACCTTGCCTCAGACGCAAAAAGATCATACCCTCGAATACGAGTGGCGAGTTCTTCATCACCCCGTTGTTCTGCTAATGCGATAATAGTGTCCCCACCACCATGTGAAAAATATAAAAGGCCCCCTGAGGTCCAAGACTCTACTACACAGACTTTCGTTCTCTCATAGCTTCTACAAAAGATACTGTTCTGATCAAATATAACTTTGTCAGCTGAATTGCCACGACTTGGCCTCATAGAGGGACCCTCGGTGACTTCACTACAAGATTTTTGGTGAATCTCTGATAAAGTTCACAATGGTAACCATGATTTTCTCCATACTGTTGGGGGATTTGTCCACAAATGCTATCACGCCAAAGAGACGACCCAATCGATTGAGATTGTCTACTATCCTGGACTTTGCAAAAACTGGCAAAACATTGTTCTGGATTTTGCAGTTGGGAGAACTGGACGAAATCAGTTGTTTTAACATTGCTGTCGTGAATTATGCAGATGTCGGTATTAACAGGTGTTGGTCTTTCGGTACTAACCTATCTCTTTGGTGTTTTCCTGAGATGAGTCTACCTGAAATTATCAGATATTTCAGCCAGCAGGATGAGCTTTATCAGTTTTTAAAATTTTGAGGCGAAAAAAACCACAAATCTGAAAATTGACTTTGTTACATTGAATCTAATTTTCTTGATTTGGCCAATAAGTACACTTAATGGATATCATTCTATTTCTTGACGTCTCTAGAGATGAAATAAGGCAGAAAAAGTAATCAAATATTGGTTTGGCTGGTCCTGGGGGTATATTTATGGAGGTGACTAAAATTTTCACTTGAACCCAAATTTCGTGACCTTTTGACTTCTGGTGATCTGATTATTAAACATAATTGCAACTTGTCTATTTCATCTGTTAGAGAGGTTCAAAGCAAACCTTTTGATATGTTATTTATCTTCTTGTGTCTATTCAGGCCGGAGTTATGTGTAATTAAGTTTCCTCTACCCCAAAATTGGCAGCAGGAAAATTAGATGAGGTCATCAAAGATAGTGGCCAAGTAGTGGTAGTGAGTCCCTATTTTTTCGATGGGAACATCACAAAAATAAATATATGGATCAAATGCCACAACCTAAATCCTATTATTTCAATTTTAAGGGTGGTGTAAGATGAGATCCCAGCCCACGGACTATTGGTATCAGTGGTGGCCCGAAGGGTAAGGAAGCTGCCTCCGAGCGGTTGGCCACTGAACTACCGGCTAAGTATGTTTACACCTCGAAAAAGATTTTAACTGCCATGTTCCAAATATTGTTTTTTTTTTGTCTCCTATAATAATGCACTCATATTTGTTCTGTATAGTTAGGAAAAGTACAAACTATTTCTAAAAAGAAAATGTCATAATTCTAAAGTAGGGGAATATTTTTTTAACGGAGGCAATCAATTTAGCTGAAATACTTCATTAACCCTGGGTAAGTTAACAGGCCCCAAATTTGGAACCAGGGCAGGCGCAAAGTAATTTTTCCAGGTTTCATCCTGTTGCTTTGTCCCTGGCATCGTTCTTGAGGTTCGTCGCATAAGACTTTGTTTTGATACAATAGAGGTATGACGCATAAGTGTGAACTTCAGAGACTCGCAGAGATGTAGCTCTTCAAAAATTTTATGGTCTCAATTTTGGTACAACACTACTAAACTGTATTAAAATTAAAATTTTGTATGCTATTACATTTCGCTAAATATCTCAGAGTGATATTAATGAAGGTTAAAGATATTTTCACTGGACATTGGTGAATAGTTTTGCTATGCAATGATGTTGCCATCTTTGTGCTAGACTGCCGGATGTTCAAGTATATAGCGGGAAAACTAAAAAAAAAAAAATCCAACTTTTCAGGTTGGCAAAATGCAGAAGAAATTCACTTCTGAGAAAAGACTCGACGGGATTTTGGAATCTCTTAGTGATTTTAATAATATTGAGTGTGCTGATAACACGTGTTTTTATCAGAAATATGGTGACATGCCCCAGGTGGTCACCATCGACCAGAGAAGTCTAAGTAAATTTTCCCACTCAGTAGTCTCCCATTCGACCCCATCTAGCACCCCTTCAGAAAGTGAGCCTCCATTTCCCCTTTCTTTTCATTTTCAAAGCAAGAAGAGGATACAATTCCTTATGAAGATGGTTAACATGCCTGTGCCATGTGACGATGGTGACGACAACAATGTAGATAACCCTCTCATGACCTTTACCGCCTTCAGGAGCCTGTCAGGCCCCCATCTCCACCAGTGTGCCATCAATCAGTGCTACTATTGTGTTTTTCGAGTGCCACCCCAGTGCCTTTTTAAAGTGCCACCCCATTGCTTTTTTCAAGTGCTACCCCACTGCCTTCAACAAGTGCCATGCCAGTGTCTTCAACGAGTGACACCCCAATGCCTTCATCGAGTGATACACCACTGCCCATTTTCACCCCTGTCACAGATTTGGTGTTTTTCAGCTTAGGACCTTGAAAATTGGCATGAATGCTACCATGCCATTCAATTTTATTATGCAGTTTGCCAAAGTTACTTATGTATAATAATAATATTTTTTTACAGACTATTTTCTTTATATTTATATATTTATATATTTATTTTTCAAAATTTTCCATATTAAATATTTAAAATTATTAATTTTTAATTTACTCCTAACATAATATTGATGAGTGAATATTGTTAAATAAGAAACTTAAGGATTTGAAATATATTTATTAATAAGGAAGTTATGTGGTCCAAAAGATGAGGTCTCATTTATGGTACCACATTAGTAATGGTGTACCTGTTTTGGAACTTAACCAACCCAGGGTTGATCTTACAAAATATTTGGCAATAACTTATAGTGTTGTTATTCAAGCGTAGATCATTTTACAACCTAAAATTTTCACAAACGAGGTCAAATGAAGCTAGAAAACAATTACAAGGGATAAATTGCTTTATCAATGCCTTTTAGTTCAGCTGAATATCACAAATTTTTAAAAAAAATTGATAGTTAAGGTTTTCCCATTTTTTTCTGACTAGTTCAACAACAAAGGAAACAATACCTTTAATACCAGCCTATGTTTACATAAAGATACTCATGACTATTTCATTATTCCAGATGTTACCATTTTTATACCTTTTGACGAGATATTTAATAATGACCTGAAATATAAATTACGAAAAACATGAGATAACTAGGGGATTTTAAAATGTCATCCAGTCACGTTGTGTAGATCATTCAGAGTTGAGTTAATTAATTTGCTTCCGGAGTTGAAGCTTGAAGTTGTGCTATCTAATATATATATATATATATATATATATATATATATATATATATATATATATATATATATATATATATATATATATATATATATATATATATATATATATATATATATATATACAAACCGTGAGAAAGAGTTGTGTCACACCGGATGCAGGTGTCTTCCTCTATTAATGTTTAGTTTACATTATGTGTTTAAATGCTGGGATAACTGACTATATAATATCTGTGATATTGATATTTTAGCCAGTTCTCATTAAGTTGTCATACGGAACGGTCATCCGACCAAACAATCTATAATTCTGTGATGAAGATGTTAATAACAGTTTTAAAGGAATAAACTATTTTAAAGGTAACTTACCTAGACTTACTTGAAGATGTAACCTACCAAGTCTAATATTACAACACATTGAAGATGACATTTGATGGGAACCCGAATGTGTGTTAATAACAGTATCACACCAACAATTGGTGGCAGTGAATAAAACTCTAAGAACCAGAGAAAGATCTTCAAGAACCAGCGAATAAAACTCTAAGAACCAGAGAAAAATATTCAAGAACCAGCGAATAAAACTCTAAGAACCAGAAAAAGATCTTCAAGAACCAGAGTTCAACAAAAATCAACTTTAATACAATGAGAATCCAAAGTAATGAATCTACAATTTTGACGAAGTATCTACGTCCACTGAAGAAATGAAAACATTTAATACCAACAAATAAATGTTATACAAACTGAGGAACTGGATCTTCAATCAACATCCTAAGAAAACCAAGGACTGACATTCAACGTTTACTAAACATTCGAAAATCATATCCAGGAAGCACTATTTTCAACGGAAATCGGACCGAAAACATTCACCCAAACATCAATAAGAAGAAACAATCCAGTGAGAGAGAGAGGAAATGAAGACATCACCCTTCGCCCATATAAACCGAAGCTAAGTGAAGTGTGGTTATCACGAGTCAATCGTCCATTGTTGCTGGGGTGAGTTATTTGTTAATCTTCATTTTTCCTTTTTTTAACAGAAACTGTATTCAACTTCAAATTCTCGTCAAAAAAAATTTTTCTCTCTGTGCTAATTCCGTTTTCTTTCAGAAGTTCTTGGGAAATATCTTTATATTTGTATCATTGTATGAGGGGATTGTGTTATGATCTTTGTTTGAATAGTACTTATGCGTTTACGCAGTGGACGTCTGTATTCACATAGAGATTTTGATAGGATTGCAAGGAATCGAAGAGATAAAAAACAAGTTAAAGTCAAAATGACATCTCCTGTCAGCTCTAGTAACCCCTACCCCGGGCCGAGTAACCCCATCCCGGCTCCCATTGTTACGTTAGTTAATGCACGATCAGCTGTCCTTCCTTTTCAAGGTCAGGTCAACAGTGGATTTCTTCTGTCAACGACCATTTAAACGCTAAAAAAATTATAGACCCATTTGTACAATTACAAGAAGCTAAAAGTTTTATAGACTTTTCTAAAGGAGATGCGAGTGCGTATTTGAGGGGATTTTCGTTTCAAGAAGCAGTTACATGGGATGACTTCAAAGTTAGGCTACGTGTGGTTTATGGCGGTGAGGAAGCCTTGGATGTAGTTTTAATATTACGAAATACACTTAAGCAAGCCACTATGACTCGGCTTGATGTTATTGAGAGAGCAGCTCTCATTGCCGATAGGCTAAACGAGTATCAAGATATTTTAGGTAATTCCACTTGGGTTACTAGAGATAACATCTCCGTGAAAGATTTCTTATGATTAATGTATTTAACTTGCATGACACTTATGTTGCCTGAAGCTTAAGTGCGGTGTTTTGATAAAAAGTTAACGCCAGCAAGTACGGAATTGGACGTATATAAACAGATGAAGAAACACATGTCTAAGTGTACTGATCTTGATCCCTTGTTTACACAGGTTTTTGCAAAAAATGAAGCAAAGCCACAACAAGTTGCGGGAATGACGTGTTATAATTGCAAACGTCAAGGTCACTTGATTGCAGACTGCAGAACGAGATTCTGTTTGTTACATAATAGTTCTACTCATTCATATAGTCAGTGCTACTCGTGTAAGACACATCAGAATCCTAGAAATACACAGTTAAATCAACAGTCAATTCCACAGTCAGTTCCATATAGAAATAAAAAGAAAAATCCTCGGTTCAATAAGAAGAAATAGCCAAACGTCAATTTAGTTCAAAATCAGAAACAAACAAATAGTACTTCAAATAACGCTGATCCCTGTCCGTCTAACCAGAACTCGCAAGGTCAAACTAATTTTCAGAATGTGCAGAGCAAAGCAAATACCACATAATTAACTCCAGTGGGGAAGAGAGTGATGTTGGGTCAAGGTCATTCATATCAACATCAGTAGTATTGAATAATCCATTTAATGTTTTATCGGATCATTGTGAGGCAATAGATTTTCCTATGAAACACACGGACGATTTAAATAAATCAGTGCATGGTCCCGTATATTTGCAACAAATTCATACAATAATAAGCCAAAATGAGTTACGACCAACATTATATGCTGTAAATTTAGAAAACAGATCATTTACATTATCTTTTTACTCTGGTAGTCCACGTAATATCATGGATTTGATGACACATCATTTGTTGTTTTTGAACTTCCCTATAGAGAAGTTTGGAGTAAGGCTCTCAGGCATAGGAAATAATTAATTAAATATAATAGGCATAACTCATGTTTAGTTCAAGGTCGGTAAGCGCACGTTTTGCGGATACATTTGTTGTTGTACAAAACATTGATATGTATCCAGCTGCAATTATAGGATACCCATCTATGGGCAATGAAAACATTATCTTAGCCCCTGCCAAGATCGGCGTGTATATCAAAGGAAAATTCTATAAGTCTTCTAATACCCTAAAATCAGTTTTGGATAAAAAGGAGATGACAAATAAAACAGTGATGTACGTTGAAGAACCAATAACTTGTATTACTAATAAAGAAATAATATACGCGACCCAACCGAATTCTCACTCACCCGTAATATCATCTTGCACGCAATCTATCGAGCAGAACGTACCTTCAAATTTAATAGTGCAAATAAAGAAAACGTTACCGGGGTCTTAAATATTAATCCTTTCCTACACTTTGAAAACTAATGGATTGTCCGTCACACAAGCTATTTATACAGTAAGCTCACATCAACAATGTAATATTGAAGTGTATAATCATTTAAATATCACTTTATTAATTAATAAAAATCAACATATCTTGGACACAAAAGTTTGTAAACATCGTATTCTTACCGTTGCTGAAATCAATCATGCTCAATCAGTTGCGGATGAATCCCTTTTGCAATCTATTAAAAGTAAAATCAATAAAGACATTCAAGAAGAAGAAATTCAGCAAAAATTTTTTGGATTTTTAACTGAGTATCATGATGTTTTTCCACTACGGATGGATCTTTAGGAAAAACAGATGTGATCGAGCATCAAATAAGGTTAAAGGACAAGCAGAAATTATCTATATACCCTCGTACAGACTCCCTATGAAATTCCAGAATGAAATAAATGATGAATTATATAAAATTAGGAAATTAGTCATTAGGAAATCGAAAGAACCCTTATAATTTTCCATTAATAGTTGTACCGAAAAAAGAACGAACATGGCATATCTGCATAGATTTCCGTCCCCTAAATGAGGAGACGATCCCTGATCGATTCCCAGTGCCATGTACTGACGATATTTTATCTTTGTTAGGTCAGAATAAATATTTTAGCAGTTTGGTCTTACTTAAAGGCTTTCACCAGATATCATTAGAAGAAAGTAGTACCCCATACATAGCCTTCAGCACAGCCAGGTGACATTATGAATTTTTACGGATGCCTTTTGGTTTACATTGTGCTCCTATAACATTTACAAGAATGATTAACATAGTGTTTGTACACTTGAAAGGGGATATATTGCATGCCTATAAGGACGACCTTGTAATCTTTTCCAATACCTTAGAAAAACATCTACGTAAATTAAAACTAGTACTACAGAGACTAAGACAACATAACTTTAGGGTAAAGATTAGTAAGTGAGAATTTTTCAAAACAAAATTAGTCTATTTGGGTTTTACGGTGTCAAGCCAAGGTCTTAAAGTAGTCCATGATAAGGTGTTGGCTATCCGTAACTTTCTGATACCTACTAATGTCAAGGGAATAGGGCAATTTCTAGGTTTTAGTGGATATTTTCAGGCGTTTTATACGAATTATTCAATAATAGCCGCTACCCTAACTGATCTTATGAAGAAGAGCGTAGATTTCATATGGTCTGAGCAGCATCAACAGGCGTTTATTACCTTGAAAGATGAACTGTGTAGTTCTCCTATCTTAAAATTTCCTAACTTCGGTAAGGAATTCTTCATTACAACAGACGCCTCAGACTTAGGAGTAGGTGAGGTATTGCTTCAGCAATATGAAAAACAATTTTTCCCGATAGGTTTTTATTCTCGAAAACTGAGAACTTCCGAAAGTAAGTATGCAGTAATAGACAAGGAAGGGCTGGCTATTGTTAATTCACTAGTGCATTTTAAGTTCAAAATATACGGTTATCCCGTTAAGGTTCTTACTGATCATAAACCACTAACCGACTTCTTTAAAGGCTTCAGTCACAGCCCCAAACGAACTCGTTGGCATTTGATCATTCAAGACTTTGGCGGGAGAATCGGGTATTTACCAGGCAAAGCAAATATCATTGCTGATGCATTATCACGCAACCCCGTGTCATCTTGTATGGAGCCTTTAGCTGAATTGATAGCTATATCAACATCCATGCCTATTGTTGAAACTATATCTGAAAAAGAAGATCTGGGTTGGAGTGCTGAATTATTACAGACTGAGCAAAGAAAAGATCAGATAGAAAAAAATTATAAATGCTTTGGAAGGCAATCGTAAGGAAAAGGAATATATAAAGTATACGCAGCAGAATTATATAATCAAAGACAATATTCTGTGTAGATCCGTGACAAGGAAAACCCGCAATACACCACATGTGACTAACGACCAGGTAGTGGTACCAATCTCACTTATATCCACTGTCCTAAATTGGTTGCATGCAAACTCATTGCATGGACACCCGGGGTTCTCATTAATGTCACAGAAAGCCAAATCATTGTTTCATTGGCATACGATGCTTATAGATATAAAAAAAAACATAGCTAATTGTCGCACTTGTCAGGAAAACAAAGGGCACACGAAATCACCTGTCAGCCTAGATGCTTATCCCGTGCCCAATAAACCCTTTGAAAGGATACATTTAGATTTATTAACAGGATTTTACGAGTCAGCCAGAGGAAATAAGCACCTCTTAGTAATTGTAGATGCTTTGACTCGATTTACAGAACTAATTGCGCTTAAAACTAAAACTGCGATTGAATGCGCTAGGAAGTTTTACGATGGTTACATTTGTAAACATGGAATTCCACACATGATAATCTCAAACTCGGGTAGAGAATTTAATAATCACTTTGTAACCTCATTGTGTGAATTCCTTAGCATAAAGAGAATCAATACTATGATCTATCACCCAGAGTCGAATGGGCTAGTGGAAAGATCGAATAGGAAGGTTTTAAATATAGTAAGAGTAACACTTGGGGAATCAGACCCCAACTTCGATATTGCAATACCTGCGGTACTGAGTACTCTGAATCATTCATATCATATATCAATTAAAATTTCACCGCACGAGGCATTGTATGGTACCCCAGTTAGAACGCGTTTCCATGTATTAACGCCTACAACTAATTTATCAAATCCTTTAGAAGTATGTATAAATGCAAGCAAAAGTTGTTTTGATATCCCTCGAAAGAATTTAGAAGAATCACAAATCATAATGAAAAGGAATCATGATAAAATAATGAAGACAGCTAAGACATATACCTTGGGTGATAATGTATACTTACAGGTAAATGTACGTAAAGGACTCAAGTATAAACTAACACCTAAGTTTGAAGGCCCATTTAGCATTTTGGAAACATTAATGGCCAATAGATTTAGACTTCAAAACGTATCTTAGCCCATCGATGAAAGAATTGTACCATTGGCTCACATAAGAAATTAAAATAAGAGAGAAGGAAGAGAGGGAATTTTTTTTTTGTTCATTATCTATGAAGTTTATATGTTAAAATTTTTTTTCTTATTAATAGAGGAGTAATTCCATATATTTTTCTCATTACAGGTTTCCAAGATGAAGTTTTTATTGTTAGGAGTGATATTGTTCGCTCAGACATTTTTCTCGCGTGGGAAGAGCTCTAAAACTAAAAGTATAGATTTTAAATATGGCTTTATAGTAGAAAGACAAGAAGACGATTTTATTACATCAAGTAACATAGTTGTTGAAGTACGGATGTAAGCAATTTTTCTCCCAGAGAATGACGTCACTAGCTCAAGAGCGCCATTTCAAGTTTTGCTGTTGCATTAAATGAAATGTATAGAAGACACTTTCCTTTTAATACAGAAAGTTCGCTTGCATTGACACTAAAAGTTGCAGAGATGCCATCCGACGACTTGCAAAATAAGACTTTCGAGGCAGAATTTTTGGCTCGTGACATTTTGATGTGGACAGTAAGATAACCTTGAAAAACGTAACCCGTTTATTTTTTCTGCACTAAACATCTTTGGTTCTATTGCAAGTTTAGTCTTAGCGATTTCCAATTGTCTTAGGATTAGTAATCAAAATAAGAAAATTGAGTTTTTGACTCATGAAAATGAATTGCTTTTGTCAGAACTAAGGAATCAGTTAGCTTCTATCAATCAAATTATGAGTTTGGTGAACGAACATTCTAGTAATATCAGTCAGATTAGGGAAGTACAAGATTTGTTGGCAACGTTAACGTATTATGATTCAAAAATAGATCATATGCATAATAGAATTGCACATTTCATTGAGAAATCAAAAGACTATGTGGAAACTATCACGATAGCGACTAAAGGTGTACTGTCACCGCATTTTTACCAATAAGAGACTTAACGTTAATTGTGGAGAACGGACGAGAGAAATTAGGATATGTTCCTTTGTTAGACGCACGTAGGTTAGAAATTTATTACAGCCTAATTACAGTAAGCATTGAAAATCACAGGATTATGATTACAATTCCCTTTGATTCTTCCGATGCCTGGCAATCTTACAGGATATCATCATTTCCGACTTTTATGACGAATCACTCAAATCCAGTAATATCCAGTTTGACTGGACACTATTGATTTCCCCAGACAAGGAAACATATACGGTCATTAAAGACTTAAATCAATTAACTCATTGTTCAGATGCAATGAATAAAAGAATATGTACAGCTGACTCCTTTGAATTCCATAAAAACTCAATGGATTCATGCGAGTTAGGTATAGTGCTAGATGGTGCTCTCTCACATACATATGAAAATTGTCTGAAAAAACTTTATCCCTTTGACAATAATAAGTTCAATTGCAGACTGAACAATAGCTCGTGGATACGATATGACAAGGCCGGTTTCAATGTATCATGTCCGGACGGATCCAAGTTCTATTCCCAAATCTTCGTTGCAGCAGATGGTTGTATCGGTACGTCCTCGAATTACATGGTCCGTGGAATCAAGAATATCATCAGGGAACGGGCCTACTTCGCGAACTTCCCGTGGTCAACTAAAATTTCATCTTTACCTGTCCCATACAATGCAGGTGTGGCTAAGCGGTTGATGAAATAAACCGAGATGGACCACCCAACACCGACTTATAAAGACCTTCATTTCTACGTGTTACTAGCAGAAATCAGCGTTACGGTGATGATATTTATCGTCTTTAACATATTTGTTTGGCGTAGGTTGAGAACACAAAAGTTGGAAGTCAAACAGAACGTTTTGCCATGTCCAGACAAAACTCCTTATTTAATTCAATTTAAAGCCGTTTGAAACTGGCCCCTTCATTCGCTCAAAGGAGTAAAATTGTCTTGGAAAAGTGTTGTCACGAAAAGCAGTTAGTATGTTAGTAATATGTAGTTGAAGAGAATATAGAACATTTGCATTTTATAAACATTTCAAAAAACATTTGAGAAATAATCAATCTTTTAGGCACCTAATAAAATATATAAGCCCTAAATGTTAGAATAAAAAATCTATGGGCATCTAATAAAATATATAAGCCCTATATATATATATATATATATATATATATATATATATATATATATATATATATATATATATATATATATATATATATATATATATATATATATATATATATATATATATATATATATATATATATATATATAGACGAAACCGTAGTACATTTACATGCCAGGATCTCGTGTTCGTGCACTAAAATTATATCTTTACCAAGGTAACAAACATTTTTTATTACTTACCGTATTAGAATAATCTAGATTTTCAACAAAGGTATCAACTATTCTTTAACAAGTTACCGAATCATATGTATATCAGTATTTTTTTTGTTGGTACCATATAATTGTTTGCCAGCAATGTACCATATATATGATCTGTACTTATGCATTTTTTTTTCTTTGCTTTGACAATGTCTTTTAAGTATGCATTTTTATTTAATGGGCCTATTTGAACATTCATCCTTAATCAATTGTTTATGGCTAAAGTTAGAAAAAAAATAATATATATATATATATATATATATATATATATATATATATATATATATATATATATATATATATATATATATATATATATTCAAATAAGCCATATATATTTTTGATATTTTAATGTCTGGATTCTCTTAACGACCTCGGGATCAGAGCCCCAGGCGAAATCACACAAAGACAAGAGCTTGGCTCCGGCCGGGA
Source organism: Palaemon carinicauda (assembly GCF_036898095.1). Lineage (NCBI taxonomy): Eukaryota > Metazoa > Arthropoda > Malacostraca > Decapoda > Palaemonidae > Palaemon > Palaemon carinicauda. Next base: position 128,543,199 of record NC_090728.1, read on the forward strand.
ATCGAACCCTGGTCGGCAAGCTTATATAGACAGTGACTAACCCAGGGTTCGATTCCCGCCCGGAGCCAAGCTCTTGTCTTTGTGTGATTTCGCCTGGGGCTCTGATCCCGAGGTTGTTAAGAGAATCCAGACATTAATATATCAAAAATTTATATGGCTTATTTGAATATGAAAAACACGTAAAAATGTGCAAAATTTATTATATATATATATATATATATATATATATATATATATATATATATATATATATATATATATATATATATATATATATATATATATATATATATATATATATATATATATATATATATATATATATATATATCCAGTCACATTCCTAGTAAACATATTTTAACGTATTGTTAAATATTCAATAAATTGAAGGTAGCTGACCGACCTAATGTAATATATGTAAAATTACATGTTTAAATACATAACCTAAGAGGTCAATATGGAAGTAGGAGCGAGTGTGAGAAAAGTCATAGTCATGTCATAACCAGGATGCGAATGCCAAACCACAGCAATGTAACATTTTTATAAAGAATAAACACAAATACAAACCGTGAGAAAGAGAAGTGTCGCACCGGATGCAGGTGTCTTCCTCTATTAATGTTTAGTTTACATTATGTGTTTAAATGCTGATAACTGACTCTTCGATATCTGTGATATTGATATTTTAGCCAGTTCTTATTAAGTTGTCATACGGAATGGTCATCCGACCAAACCATTTATACTCTTATGATGGAGATGTTAATAACTGTTTTAAAGGAATTAACTATTTTAAAGTTAACTTACCTAGACTTACTTGAAGATGTAACCTACCAAGTCTAATATTACAACACACTGAAGATGACATTTCATGGGAACCCGAATATGTGTTAATAACAGTATCACACCAACATATATATACAGTATATATACACACACACACACACACACACACATATATATATATATATATATATATATATATATATATATATATATATATATATATATATATATATATATATATATATATATAAATAAAATAACCCACAATGTATGAAAAATAGAAGTTTATTTAGCTTTCGAAGGGACCATCTCCCTTCCTCTTCAGAATACAAATGGTTACAATTTTTTGAAAAACAGGTACAAAAAGGTTCTTAAGAGATAGAAAGCCCGTTATAGTCTTAGCGAATATTAACAGCATTTCACGGTGGTTTGTTTACATCGTTTAACAATTCCTTAACAATAGTTACATTGTTTTTTACAATATTATTTAAAAACTGATCCAATTTAAAATTACTTTGATATATATCAAAATTATTAGAATTCTGAATTAAAACAGCTTCAATCAATTTCCGTCTATGTGTATCAGGCATTGATATCAATTTGTCTATATTCTTCAAATCTATTGGGTGATTTTCCCGTGTCATATGTTTAAAAACAGAGCTATTTTCATCACCTCTACTAATGGAGTCTCTATGTTCTCTTTTTCTTCTCTCAAAATCTACTGATTCTCCTATGTAAACTTTATCACACGAACCACATGGTAGTTTATATATACATGCTTGTTTAGCAGCCTTTCCTTTCCCTGATTTTGTCAACACCTTTTTAATAGTTAAATTATTTTTATATACCCCAACTACTTTGCAACTTTTTAGGCAGGTGTCAAGTAATTTGTTGTCTTGGCATGTTTGAGGAATGATAAGAAGACACTCATCATCTTTTAGAAATGGTTCTCTTTCTTTTACAACATAATATGTCTTCCTTGCTTTTAAGTGTGCCTTTTCGATAAAACCAGAATCATAGCCATGACCTTTGAAAACCCTTTTAAGATAACTTATTTCAAATTCAAGAAATTCGTCTGAATGTACATTATCCTCGAGGATATACTAATCTTCCCTAAAATGGTGATTATGCAAATCATTCTATCGGGAAAAATAGCGAAAATAGTCAAGTAAAATATTAAAAAAGTAATTTATTCATACTAATTCCTCTGAAGTTATTTTGAAGTGTACCAATCGTGTGTCACACAATTGTGCATAATTATTTTGTATATATTATGCTTGTATCTGCGCTCTTCCCTCGCACTAAAAAGAACCTGAATGATCGTGTCTCCGGTTTAGCTCTGTAACATTGTCTTTCTCTCGAACAGGTTATGTCCTGTTGCCTTGAGGTTTTGTATATAAAGGAGAGTGTTCCTTGATAAACAACTCATTTGATTGCATCCTGCCTTTGAGTTCACAACCCTCTCTCGGCCCGTCACATTGGTGACCCCGGATGTCGACTCGCTCCCACCGCCTTCCACCTCCACCCCCTCGCCCCTTCATCCTTGGTACTATGGCGGACTCTACGGCAATTGGTGCTGTGGCCGCTCCATTCAAACTTTCATTGTTTGCCGGCGGAGAGGCGTTTGCTTGGTTTCAGCGCGCAGAAGCCAGTTTCGTATCAGGGGCGTGACTCGCTCAACCACCAAAGCGGATTATGTTCTCGCAGCGATACCCGAGGACACCTTCCCAGAAATATCCGACTGGCTTTGTGAACAAGAAAACACCCCAATAGCGTATGACGCCCTCAAAACATACCTTCTGCAGCAGTGCTCGCCGTCGCCAGCCGCCAGTATAGCAAAGCTTTTTCAGCTCTCGCAACAACCGTGGGGGGACCAAAGGGCTTCGCTTGCCCTCAGTGAAATGACCAGTATCGCTCGCCTTCAACCTGCCGTAGACGGCTCTCCTCGTGAGGTGAACCAACTTCGTGGCCTTTGGATACGCCGTTTACCTAAACCTGTACGCGGCCATACCCGATGTCGATAGTTTACCCATAAAGGACTTGATGACTAAAGCCGACGCCCTTATGGACAGCCACTTCAAGACCTCCATCAACGCCTCCACCCCTGACGACGAGGATACCTATTCAATGTCAACTGAAGCTGACATGAATGCCATAGGACATACACGCCTACCCCGTGACGTGCCGAAGCGGCGACAAAGCCGCCCACCACCCACCAATTGCTTGCACCCCAACAAACGACTTCTACAACCACTTACTACCTCCCATCCGCCGCAGTTTTGCTACTAAAACTTCAGATTCGGGGCAACTGCGAAGAAATGTGGCGGTGGCCTCCCGTGTTTCCAATCTTTTCTTTTTACAGGATGCAGGAACGGGCGTCCGTTTTTTGGTAGACACCGGTGCTTGTCGTTCTCTTTTGCCAAGGAAACTCTTCAAGGCACGACGTAGTCTGTCTACATCTGCCGACGTCCGCTTGGTAGCTGCCAACGGATCTGCGATACCAACCTACGGTTACGAGAACCTTACATTATCGTTCGGAAATGGTAAATTTAATTGGAAGTTTCTCGTTGCTGACGTCAAAATGCCAATCCTCGGTGCGGATTTCCTCTCTCATTTCCACCTTCTGGTCGATGTCGCCCACCGACGATTGGTCAACGCAGACTCGTACTTGTCAACACCTCTTCAACCCACCCTCTCTAACCTCGCTCTCCACATCAGCGCACCCACAGATGCCTACGCCCACCTCCTCACGTCGTACCCGGAAGTTTTCCGTCCAGAACTTCGCCAAACGCCCACGGTTCCTGCCAAGGACTGTATTTATCACCATATCAAGAAGACGGGACCCCCAGTCTTCACAAAATTCAGACGTCTGGCGCTGGAACGATTGGCAGCCACCAAACAGACGTTCGCCGAAATGGAGTAAATGGGCCTTTGCCAAAAGGCCTCCAGCCCATGGTCGTCACCCTTACACATCGTTCTGAAGAAAGACGGCTCCCTCTGTCCGTGCGAGGATTACAGGCGCCTGAACATGCAAACAGAACCGGATCACTACCCTTCCCAAACATTGCTGACGTGACCTCCTACCTGCACAAAGCGAAGGTTTTCTCTACGCTCGACCTCCTGAAGGGGTATTATCTAGTGCCTATGAACCCAGAAGACATCCCCAAGACTGCCATCACCACTCCGTTTGGTACATACACCTTCAATTACTCCTGTTTTGGCCTTCGTAATGCTGGGGCAACGTTTCAACGTCTCATGAATGGCATTTTAGGGGACCTCCCTTTCTGTGTATGTTATGTGGATGACATACTTGTGTTCTCCTCCTCAAAAGAGGAACACCTCCGTCACCTGCGCATCGTGCTCGACCGCCTGCAACAAAACAGCCTTGTAATCCGGTCCGACAAGTGTACCTTTGGCGCCAACGAAGTGTCGTTCTTAGGGCACTGTATCACTCCTGAAGGAGTCCATCCCCTACCTGAGAAGGTAGCAGCCGTTCAGAACTTCCCCGCGCCCTCAACCGTCAAAGCTCTGCAGGAATTCTTGGGCATGATCAACTAATATCACCCTTTTTCTGCCAGCCATTGCCGCCACTCTTTCTCCCCTCTACGCCTCCCTCAAGGGCAAGCCAAAGGACCTGAAGTGGGATCCCCTTCAAGAAGCAGCCTTCTTCAATGCAAAGACAGCCCTATCAACTGCTGCGGCTCTCACTTTTCCTATCCCACACGCCCCTCTCCTTCTCTACACCGATGCCAGCGACGTCACTATTGGTGCAGTACTCGAGCAGGTGGTCAAAGGCTCGCCCCGCCCATTGGCGTTCTTCAGCAGAAAACTGTCCAAGGCAGAATCGTGTTATTCTACCTTTGATCGAGAATTGCTGGCAGTGCACTTGGCTGTCCGTTAATTTCGCCATTTCTTAGAAGGTACGCCCTTCGTCATTCGCACAGACCACATGCAACTGGTGCATGCCTTCACTCGACAGTCTGACGCCTGGTCCGCCCGTCAACGCCGACACCTCTCCGCCGTGGCTGAATACAATTGCACCCTCCAATATGTAGATGGAAAAATTAATCCCGTTGCCGATGCTCTGTCAAGAAACACGTTGGCTGAAGCTCAACGACGGGATCAAGAGTATCAAGCTTGTAGGACATCCTGCACGTCCCTCCGTTGGGAAGACTTTCCCCTTGAAGACTCCAACACCACTCTCCTCTGTGACGTCAGTACTGGTAGACCGCGACCTTGGATTCCTGCTCCCATGCGCTGACAGGTGTTTGATTTCATTCACGGCCTTTCACATCCCTCGTGCCGTTCTACTGCACAGCTTCTGAAGGCAAAGTTCATTTGGCACGTCATTTCCAAGGATGCTAAGGATTGGGTCCACGCCTGTACTTTTTGCCAAACTTCCAAAGTACATCGACACACGGATTCAGGAGTGGGCACCTTTCCTCAACCTCAGCATCGTTTCGCACACATTCACGTCGACGTTGTAGGCCCCCTACCCACATCACAAGGACATCGTTACCTGTTTACCGTGATCAACCGCTCCACTCGTTGGCCTGAAGCTATTCCCATGGAAACTGCAACGTCCGCCTCATGTACATCTGCCTTACTCTCTGGATGGATTTCCAGATTTGGTATCCTTGAGCATAATACTTCTGACAGGGAAACCACTTTCACCTCTCAATTGTGGACGTCATTAGCGAATCTCCTGGGCATCACCCTACATCAGACAATGGCCTACTACCCCGCTGCCAATAGAATGGTTGAACGTTTTCATCGCACCCTCAAAGCAGCTTTGATGTCCGGCTGCAAGGATTTCAACTGGTTTACTCAACTTCCCTGGGTCCTCCTGGGACTGAAGACCACTCCTAAAGACGCCCTCGACGTCTCTGCAGCTGAAATGGTGTTTGGCGACCCGTTGGTCGTCCCTGCCGACTTTTTTCATTCTACAACCTCCTCCGACGATCTCCAGCGCATACGTCACGTCATGGGAAAATTTATTCCGTGCCGCCAGACTTACAAGCCCCCAGCGAAGCATCACATACCAACGGACTTGCACTCTGCAACGCACGTCTTCCTACGCAATGACACTAGCAAGCCACCACTAACGCCCCCTTACATGGGCCCTTTCCTTGTGATCTGACGCAGTCCGAAAGCATTCCTCCTAAACATTCGGGTCAAAGAATACTGAGTTTCCATTGATCGTCTAAAACCTGCTTATTTTCTGCCAGGTGAGCCGCCTACAGTTTGCCTCTCTAGATCAGGGCGCCTTATTTAACATGTACAGTTATTTTGTATATATTATGCATGTATCTGCGCTCTTCCCTCGCACTAAAAAGAACCTGAATGATCATGTCTCTGGTTTAGCTCTGTAACATTGTCTGGCTCTCGAACAGGTTATGTCCTGTTGCCTTGATGTTTTGTATATAAAGGAGAGTGTTCCTTAGTAGACAACTCAGTTGATTGCATCCTGCCTTTGAGTTCACAACCCTCTCTCGGCCCGTCACAGAAGGAATGCAAGGGGATAATTATTTAGATATGTTGCATATGCTATAATCAATTACTCAATTCAGCAGCTGTTGAGTTTATAACAAAAATACCTTAATTTAGACTTCTAGTTTCGGTTAGTTATATTACAAATATGCTGGGCATAGTAATTTTCTGTTTAACATAAGCACTATTAATTTTGATGGGTACGAGTGAGAATACGACTTTCTTACCTACATTGTTTTCTATGCTTTTGAATTCGATTCCAAGGAGAAAAATGGAACCAAAACAATGGATTATTTATCATTTCCTTGGAATGGGAAAATGAAGATGGCTTTCAATGAATATCTTACTCTTTAAATATTGTTAATTAATTCAGATTCATAATATGTCACCAGAAAACAGAGAACCATTCTTACTGCATTTTTCCTAAAGATATGTAGAATATAACATTCCTAGTGTTATGAACGAAGTGGTCAGGGTGAGAACGGGTGTAAGAAATGAGTTAGCAGCTAGAGTGGATATGAATGTGTTGAGGTGGTTTGGCCATGTTAAGAGAATGGAAAATGGCTGTCTGCTAAAGAAGGTGATGAATGCAAGAGTTGATGGGAGAAGTACAAGAGGAAGGCCAAAGTTTGTGTGGATGGATGGAGTGAAGAAAGCGCTAGGTGATAGGAGGATAGAAGTAAGAGAGGCAAGAGATCGTGCTAGGAATAGGAATGAATGGCGAGCGATTGTGACGCAGTTCCAGTAGGCCCTGCTGCTTCCTCCAGTGCCATAGAAGACCGTGGAGGTAGCAGTAGTAGGGGATTCAGCATTATGAAGCTTCATCTGTGGTGGATAACGGGGGAGGGTGGGCTGTGGCCCCCTAGCAGTACCAGCTGAACTCAGTTGAGTCCCTTTTCAGTGTGGGAGGAACGTAGAGAGTTGAGGTCTCTTTTTGTTTTGTTTCATTTGTTAATGTGGGCTACCCCCAAAAATTGGGGGAATGGCCTTGGTATATGTATGTATGTACATATCTGACTCTATTTCTTTTCAAGTCAATTAATATAAATAAGATACTAAAACATGTTATGGCTTTCTAGTGCCAAGTATTTTTTTTTTTTTTAATAACAAGATCCAGAAGGAATCATTACCTTTTCCGAGAAAATTATAAAGAAAAATCAGAAAAAAAGCACGGGAGAAAGTGAAAAAAAATAAATAAAATTATCTGAAAATATTTAACACTGCACTAAAAAAGAATTAAAAAAAAAAAAAGTCTTTGTTGAAACTGTCGTAGAGAATCGATATAGAAATAGAAGAATAACATGGGAGCATTTTGAAGAGGAACAACACTAGCGTTTTCGAGTCTAAAATCATGTGCAGAGAGTCAATGTTAATGAATTGAATTATACTTTCCTTTCCAGTTTTTTTTTATTTCTAATAAAAATCCTGTTTCTTTTCTATGTGGATTAACGATTAAAGCATCTTATGCAGATACAATTCAAACAAGAAACTCCCTTTGGAAGTCTTTACAGAATTATGCAGCACATATACTACGAGGGAGAGTAGCCCAAAGCATTTCCCTCGTCATTTTTCTTTTCTTTTTTTTTCTCACTATCTACATGTATGAGATGGAGGAACAAAAAATAAATCGAGAGGAGAGTTCTCCTTTCTTAGAAAATAAAATGGAAAAGTTTTCGTTTCCTTAATGTAGTTATCTCTATCAAAAGAAAAGAAGTTTTGAAGACTACTATTTAGACTGAAATTCCGGTTTTAGATTTACTTACTAGATAAAAACATTTTCGTCATAATTGTAAGGGCAAATCCTTATTTGTGATAAATATCTTTGCTTATATTGAATTTCTCTACGAATAATCTGAGAGTGGAAGGACTTTCTAAGTACTAGGATGGGTCCATTTTTTTAAGCATCATGTTATATGATGATCTAAGAAATGTTTGACTTTTTATCGAATTCAAAATCTTCTATAAACTATATACTCTAAAATCTAAACTCAAGCTATAAATCTATCCCGATGAAACTCCAAAGCACAGAATATTTTGTTTCATAAAACGCTTCTAAGAATTACTATAAGAACTTAAGGCAATCTTTCACGTTTATCAGCAGCAAAGGTACTCGTTTATCACCATGAATCATTTACCTGAAATAGTTATTGTAGTTTAACGTTTTCTGCCAAATTTTACTTTTCTGTGAACTGGCCAGTGTTAATATTGTACTATCTATGTAAAGTTGGAAACAGGAATTACTGACACACCTCGCTCTATGAAAGTGCACCCTATCACACCCCTACTTCTTGGTGAGTAGGACGTATTGCACCTACCCACCATCAATGCCATCTGTCCCTACATTTGATGTTTGGATAATTGCCGATTAGTGAGGGTGTGTCAGGGTCCGTTTACAGAGAGAGAGGCGTGCCAGCAATTTTTGTGTCCAACTGCACCAGCAACTCTCAACGCAATAACCGTTCGTCTTCAATATATTAATATATTTCAATCCCCGTTTGCTGGACACGATTCAGTAAGGAATCG
>NC_090728.1:128556991-128561991 GCF_036898095.1 Palaemon carinicauda
AATCTAGGTAAAGATGTCACTGTAGAAAAAAAAAATACCTCCACTTGCTGAGAAAGCTGCGGTTTGTTATGAAAAATACCTATCTCTTGTTGAGAGAGAAAGGAAATTTTGTATTTTTGTCATGTAAGAAATAAGTAAAAAAATATCATTGAAGGTAAATAAAGAAAAAATTAACACAGTTACGAAATTTAAAAGACCATCCAACAAATTTTTTTTTTTTTTTTTTTGAAACCTTATGATTGAAATGAAAAAAAAAAGAAGGAAATAGGAAAATGAAATAAAGTTCGGCGTATAACTGGTAAATTGACTGTTTTAAATTGGATCATAGAAACAAATTTTCTGAAGTATCAATGGAAATAAAGAGTTTTTTAGAGTATCATTATAGAAGAAATATGACTTGAAATATGAGTGATAAGAATATACTTACCTACTTTGCGAGGTACAGTGAACCAATGATGAAGCTATTGGTTCGTAATTGGTGAGACAGTGAATCATCCCTTCCCACACTGGTTCCCTAAGTATAAGGTAAGTATCAAAATCCGGTGTTGAAAGTGAAAAACCTTATCCATATTCCTCACCCCTGCAGGGGATATACAGTAGGGTGAATATATATATATATATATATATATATATATATATATATATATATATATATATATATATATATATATATATATATATATATATATATATATATATATATATATATATATATATATATATATATATATATATAAACACACCTCCACACGTCATACCCGAAAGTTTTCCATCCAGAACTTCGCCAAACACCCACGATTCCTGCCAAGCACGGTATTCATCACCATATCAAGACGACGGGACCCCCAGTCTTCGTAAAATTCAGACATCTGTCACCGGAATGATTGGCAGCCGCCAAACAGACGTTCGCCGAAATGGAGGAAATGGGCCTTTGCCAAAAGGCCTCCAGCCCATGGTCATCACCCTTTCACATCGTTCTGAAGAAAGACGGCTCCCTCCGTCCGTGCGGATATTACAGGCGCCTGAACATGCAAACAGAACCGGATCAATACCCCCTCCCAAACATTGCCGACGTGACCTACTACCTGCCCAAAGCGAAGGTTTTCTCTACGTTCGACCTCCTGAAGTGGTATCCTCAGGTGCCTATGAACCCAGAAGACATCCCTAAGACCGTCATCACCACTCCATTTGGTACATACACCTTCAATTACTCCTGTTTTGGCCTTCGTAATGTTGGGGCAACGTTTCAACGTCTCATGGATGGCATCTTAGGGGACCTCCCTTTCTGTGTATGTTATGTGAACGACATACGTGTGTTCTCCTCCTCAAAAGAGGAACACCTCCGTCACCTGCGCATCGTGCTCGACCGCCTGCAACAAAACAGCCTTGTAGTCCGGTACGACAAATGTACCTTTGGCGCCACCGAGGTGTCGTTCTTAGGGCACCGTATCACTACTGAAGGAGTCCATCCCCTCCCTGAGAAGGTAGCAGCCGTTCAGAACTTCCCCGCGCCCTCGACCATCAAAGTTCTGCAGGAATTTTTGAGCAAGATCAACTATTATCACCGTTTTCTGCCAGCCATTGCCGCCACTCTTGCTCCCCTCTACGCCTCTCTCAAGGGCAAGCCAAAGGACCTGAAGTGGGGTCCCCTTCAAGAAGCAGCCTTCTGCAATGCAAAGAAGGCCCTATCAACTGCTGTGGCTCTCACTTTTCCTATCCCCCCCCCGCCCCTCTCCTTCTCTCCATCGATGCCAGCGACGTCGCTATTGGTGCAGTACTTGAGCAGATGGTCAAAGGCTTGCCCCGCCCATTGGCCTTCTTCAGCAGAAAACTGTCCAAAGCAGAATCGGGTTATTCTACCTTCGATCGAGAATTGCTGGCGGTGCACTTGGCTGTCCGTCACTTTCGCCATTTCTTAGAAGGTACGCCCTTCGTCATTCGCACAGACCATATGCCTCTGGTGCACGCTTTCACTCGATAGTCTGACCCCTGGTCTGCCCGTCAACGCTGACACCTCTCCGCCGTGGTTGAATACAATTGCACCCTTCAATACGTCCCTGGGAAAATGAATCCTGTTGCCGATGCCCTGTCAAGAAACACGTTGGCTGCCGTTTAGCTGGGATTGGATTACAACGCCCTGGCTGAAGCCCAACGACAGGATCCAGAGTATCAAGCTTATAGGATATCCTGCACGTCCCTCTGTTGGGAGGATTTTCCCCTCGAAGACTCCAACACCACCCTCCTCTGTGACGTCAGTACTGGTAGACCGCGACCTTGGATTCCTGCTCCCATGCGTTGACAGGTGTTTGATTTCATTCACGGCCTTTCACATCGCTCGTGTCGTTTTACTGCACAGCTGCTGAAGGCAAAGTTCATTTGGCAGGGCATTTCTAAGAATGCTAAGGATTAGGTCCGAGCCTCTACTTCTTGCCAAACTTCCAAAGTACATTGACACACGGATTCAGGAGTGGGCACCTTTCCTCAACCTCAGCATCGTTTCGCACACATTCACGTCGACGTTGTAGGCCCTCTACCCACATCACAAGGACATCGTTACCTGTTTACCATCCTCGACCGCTCCACTCGGCTTGAAGACATTCCCATGGAAACTGCTACGTCGGCCTCATGTACATCTGCCTTACTCTCTGGATGGATTTTAAGAAGATTTGGTATCCCTGAGCATATTACTTCTGACAGGGGAACCACTTTCACCTCTCAATTGTGGACGCCCTTAGCGAATCTCCTGGGCATCACCCTACATCAGACAACGGCCTACAACCCCGCTGCCAATGGAATGGTTGAACGTTGTCATCGCACCCTCAAAGCAGCTTTTATGTCCCCTGCAACGATTGCAACTGGTTTATTCAGCTTCCCTGGGTCCTCTTGGGACTAAGGACCACTCCTAAAGACACCCTCGACGTCTCGGCAGCTGAAATAGTGTATGGCGACCCGTTGGTCGTCCCTGCGCGAATTTTTTCCTTCTACAACCTCCTCCGACGATCTCCAGCGCATACGCCACGTCGTGGGAAAATTTACTCCTTGCCGCCAGACTTACAAGCCCCCAGCGAAGCATCACATATCAACGGACTTGCACTCTGCAACGCAAGTCTTCCTGCGCAACGACACTAGCAAGCCACCACTAACGCCCCCTTACACGGGCCCTTTCCTTGTGATCCGACGCAGTCCAAAAGCATTCCTACTAAACATTCGGGGCAAAGAAGACTGGGTCTCCATTGATCGTCTAAAACCTGCTTATCTTCTGCCCGATGACCCGCCTACAGTTGGCCTCTCTAGATCAGGGCGCCTTATTTAACCCTGGATAGGTACGGTTGGTCGTCCGCGACCCCGAGCGTCAAAAAAAACAGGTTTTTCTCACGTGACTCACCCCCGTGACTAAATTTGTGGGTGATCGACCTGCAGTAGGTGTCTCGCCTACACGCTCTAGTAGTGTCCAGATGTGCATTGCTGTAGCTGTACTCCTTCCCCGATTTCTGAGACGTGTCGGGGTCGAGCGCGACCGAGTTTACCCTTCTAAGGTAATTTGCATAATTATCAAAGTTATTACGTATTATGAAATTGTCGTAGAATGGTGCAACTTGTATAGGTTATCAGTTGTGGAAAGTCTTGTTGGATTGTTTGGCTACCATGTGCAAGATTTTTTTTTTAGTTAAAATGTCGTTCATCACCACGAGGACCATTTTACCGCGAGTGCCCTTTTTTCATTTTTTATCATTTTTTTGCCAAGTCATTTTTCCGTAAGATATTGCCGAATAGTGTCGTAAAACTTTTGCTTTTTTAGTGTTGGGAAGTGTGTCTAGATGATCTGGCTACCCATACGTGACTTTGTTTTTGTTAGATACGACGTAGTTATTGGTATATTGGGTATTTAACTGCGGTTGCCAATTTCTGTTTTTTTCCAATATTTGTAAAACTTTACTACGTAGTAAGGAATTGCCGTATATTATTGATTTTTTTTCATGTTTATGTGTTAGAAAGTGTGCCTTGATGGTTGGGCTAACACGTGCATGTCTTTTTTTTTTTTTCTTTATCTGAGATGCCGTATATTAGAATGTTGGGCATTTTACCGCGAGTGCCCCTTTTTCATTTTTTTTCATTTTTTTGCCAAGTCATTTTTCCGTAAGATATTGCCTAATAGTATCGTAAAACTTTTGCTTTTTTAGTGTTGGAAAGTATGTCTAGATGATCTGGCTACCCATGCGTGACTTTGTTTTTGTCAGATACGACGTAATTATTGGTATATTGGGTATTTAACTGCGGTTGCCAACTTCTGTTTTTTTTTCAATATTTGTAAAAATTTACTACGTAGTAAGGAATTGCCGTATATTATTGATTTTTTTTTCATGTTTATGTGTTAGAAAGTGTGCCTTGATGTTTGGGCTAACACGTGCATGTCTTTTTTTTTTATCTGAGATGCCGTATATTAGAATGTTGGGCATTTTTCCGCGAGTGCCCCTTTTTATTTGTTTTGCCTTTTTTGCTTAGTCATGTTACCGTAAGGAATTGGCAAGTAGTGTCGCAAAACTTATATTTTTATAGTGTTGGAAAGTGTTTCTAGATGATCTGGCTACCCATGCCTATTTTTTTTTTAGCCAGATATAGCGTATATATAGGTATGTGTTCGATTTTCCTGTGATTGCCATTTTTTCGTTTTTTTTCCATTTCTTTCAAAATTACTACGTACTAAGGAACTATCACAGAGTAATGAATCATTTAGATGTTTATTTGTCGGAAAATGTACCTTGATGGTTTGCCTAGCACGTGACTGAATTTTTTTTTCTGAAATGCCGTATATTAGAATGTTAGCCATTTTTCCGCGAGTTCCCCTTTTTATTTGTTTTGCATTTTTTTGTTTAGTCATGTTACCGTAAGGAATTGGCAGGTAGTGTCGCAAAACTTATATTTTTATAGTGTTGGAAAGTGTTTCTAGATGATCTGGCTACCCATGCCTATCTTTTTTTTTAGCCAGATATGGCGTATAT
>NC_090728.1:128571991-128574491 GCF_036898095.1 Palaemon carinicauda
ACTATCTCAGTTTGAAAGAAAAATTTACATTTACCTTGACATTCTGCATTTCTAACTATTTAGCTGTATAATTGAAAAATCCTTTTACAATTTGGTTACAGTTGCATCCTTTTTTAAACTCTCTAAAGAAAAGATTATTAGAATCACATCTATATTGTATCTAGTTCTTTGAGGTAGAGTTGCAGTCTGATAATATTTGTATGTAGTGGATGAGCCTCCAAACATCTAGCAGACGCAAATATTAAAAATGAAGCGTGACATATAACCTACAAAGAAACACACACATACACACACACACACACACACACACACACACACACATATATATATATATATATATATATATATATATATATATATATATATATATATATATATATATATATATATATATATATATATATATATACACACACAGTTTAATTCTTGTGACGAGAATATCAATTGTGGTCTAGTAAAGGTGCACAGTAGACAAATCGTAAAAACGTAATTAGTTATTGTTTAACACATTAACGAAGACATGACCTTACAAAAGTGTGTTATGACAACGTGTGTACTAGTGTGTACTACCCATGTGTCACATGATCGTACATAGTAACGACATCTGCTTTTCTAATTGTTAACTGTCAACAGAACCGGTTGCCTGTTTGACAAGAAATAGCCTGTTGTATTTTGTGACCTTCTTACCGGGATTTGGTGTGCATGTAAACTAGATGTTCTGTAATAAAGTTTTGAGTCACAACCTACTCATGGCCCGTCTCAAGTGACTCAAAAACAATTCTGTCGGTGGAGTTAGTATTCATATTTGTATTTAGGGATTGAATTCGTCAATGTAGATTTGATATTCAGTCTTCTTAACTTCAAGTATATCAGAAGACACTTTATACACTTAACATATTCCGAAATAAAATGATGGCTTCATGGAAGAAAAGCTTTTGATGGATATTGCTATATGAATATAAATATTATAGACTACCCAAAAATACAAATATAACATGAGAAAAAAAAAGGAAACTCTGAACGGGAACCTTCTTCCAAACATTGATTGTGAAAGGGCAGAGGGAAAAGTCATAAAGCTAAGCAAAAACCCAGTACATGACCCAAATACCAACATTTACAGTACCAAGCGTCCACTGGGAAAGGTGAAGTTTTGTTGGGAGTTGACTTATGTTCGTGTTTATATTCTTTTATTTTGTTTTTGTTGGGAAAGTCCTGCCCCACTTTTCCGTGAAATACCGATTATAGCATCTTATTCACGTATTCAAAGGAAGTAAGAAGAATCTCAAACATGGGGGACTCCATAAAAATATGGTTGAAAATAATAAAGAGGAAGTATCAAGGAGCATTGCTTTCACAATATATATATATATATATATATATATATATATATATATATATATATATATATATATATATATATATATATATATATATATATATATATATATATATTTTAATTCCCTTTCCCGGAGGAATCCTAGCCTCTGGAGCATTTTTCTTGTATTTTTTTAATATGGGTACAAATTATAAATAAAAAAAAAAAACTAAATTTCTTTCTCGAATGATGTATATCCTTTCGGCTATTTTAAAAATGTCACAATCAAATGTTTTACCATTGGCTTTTAATAAATGCGTAAATATAATTTATCTTTTATAATAAAGCAACTGCACTTTCATTGCGACAATTTCAAAGCAGTAATTTCTACTATATCCACTTCATAAGCCTCAGAAATAGATACAATGTAAAAGTCAAGTGTCCGTACTCTATTTGCACAATGACATGTCGTGTTGGATTTCTTAGACTTTAGATGTAATGGATGTATTCATGATTCTTTACTTTCAAAGTCTAATTTCACAAGAATATGTAGATGAAGAATTATAATGAGAGTAATTCTACGAAATAACTTTTATTTAATAAAAGGAGATAGCTGTTAATTCTAGAAGTAATTAAAAAGTAATCCATTAGTAATGTAACAACTTATTACAGAATCTACATGTAAAACATGCATCCGTTTTTTCTGCAATTACGTAACAACTATTGTTACAGTTACAGGGTAACTGTAATCAGTCATACCATACTTTATTTACACTTTACTTGATAACAAGTATATATATGATTTGTAGAACTGCCATTGTAGTTATAGGATATCTTTATCTTTATAATCTACGGTAACTAACAAAAACAAGCTAAATGATTACCTTTAGACTACTCGTTGTTATGTAAGTGAAATAAGTATTTTCAAGTAGTACTCTGCTTGTTTGGTACGATTTTGATATCTATATCCATAAGCAAAAGATAGGTTCTGAAATGAGGTCATATGTCCCAAAGCATAACACCTTTATAAACTCGATATGAAAATAGTCAGAAACACATTTGGTACACTGGATCAAACACGCTTCACAAAAAAATAGATTGAAGCTTCAATTAATTTTAGGAACGGTGAAAATGTGCTTAACCTTCCCTTGAAGGGTGACATTTAGTTTAGTTAAAGAGATCAAC
>NC_090728.1:128579491-128581991 GCF_036898095.1 Palaemon carinicauda
GCCGACTATCAAATCCAGAACAATCTAACATAAGAAATCACAGTAAAATTTGCAAAACACACATATATACCAGTTATTTTAATATTGTAAGAAGACCCCGACATATAGATGAACTAACCACCCTTGAATCAATAATGATTAAGCTAACTGTACCTTCTCTTAACCACCAGTCGTCTTCCACCTAATTGTTTATTGCCTAATTACCTGTTGTTTCGTTTACACTCCCTTCCATAACAATTTTTCGTGTCAGTTCTCCTTACGCTACCGCTGTGGTAAGTGTCTTGTTCGTTCTATTATTATAATAATTATTATTATTATTATTATTATTATTATTATTATTATTATTATTATTAATAATATATATTTTTCTATTATCATTATTATTATTTTCTAATTAATTTGTTGCTCTGTATTCGCCCCTAGCCCTTTCACTGTTATTCTATTTTTCTGTTTTTACTCTGTTTTTATTCTTAATTTATTAAAAAGGTTTTTAATTTTTGTGTTGGTAAACGTTGTGTGTATCTTTTACTTATACGCAATTGATTTGTAATCGTTTCAGCCTGCAAAATTTATCAAGCTGATACGAAACGTCGGCGCTAATAAATGGATGAAAGACAAAACGCGTCTCCCTACTTCAATATATATATATATATATATATATATATATATATATATATATATATATATATATATATATATATATATATATATATATATATATATATATATATATATGAATTATTATGGCTGAATAATCACATAAATTCCTGGGCTCTAAAACTCACATGATTATTTTACATGAGCCAGTTACAAATGAAAAGTAATATTCAAGCTCTTAGAATATTACGCAGCTCCCAGACAACAATATATAAAAAAACACTGATTATCCAAAGGTCTTTCACGTGACACTCAAAACAAAACTAGGTGATTACCTATGAGAACTGTTCTAAACTAACCTCTTACTTCGGTTCTAAATCTAGGATTACCAGCAAAAACCTGATAGAAAATAATGCTGATCGAAATAATACTAACGTTACAAAAATAAATTCATTCTGTAAAAAGTTAACAATAATACAGACGAATTAATACCAGAATTAAATCACTTGAAATATTGAATCAGAACAAAACATTAGACTAAGACAAGAAAATAATTCTGTATGAAAATTATACAACCCCTTGATTCACTGGAAATAAATTTATGAAAATATTTAACTTTGATGTTTAACACGGAAATCTACATATATGTAACAGTTATGCTTCGGTCATTTGATTCAATCGAGGTTACCGAACAGTTAAGCAAAATGAATATAATTAACTAAATAACATAAATCTCACAGGGTCAGATACATAAATTTATATTAAACTATACTCACATTAACGCACTACACTTAAACTAACATTCAATAGTTTCATTAATGTTTGAACACACTATATACGATGTATGTTGGATAGAAATCGTAATTCCCATTTGACAGTGAAACACTATCCGCATTTGAGAGGAGAGAGGGCTGGCTGACGTTAGCTCGTACAAAGGAATAGGCTGGAACTCTTTTGCTCCTTATTCATTCTTGGGGCTTTATATATAAACTTAATTGGTCTCGAATTCTCTAAATAGATAGTTCTCGTGGCGTGGGGACAAGACTCTATCAACGAAGTAGCTAACATAGTAAATTGAAAAAGGGATACTAACCTTGCTTGCGAGGAAAATTCTCTTTCAGCTAACTCCGCCTACCAACCATTAAAACTTAAGAGAAAAGCAAATCTAATTCGAGAATTTTCATGCACTGTAAATCCATACGAAAACATAAAGAGTACGTAATCCCTCGTTCTCATACACCGTGTATTTTATTTAGCATATGTACATGAGTTTACATAAGACTTTGTAACAAGATACATGAAATAAAAATTTATTACTTGAAATTACGTAAATTTACCTTTACTGAATCGAATGAAAATGTTATTAATTGAATGACGAAAGTTTCATATAATTTACATACATTTGCTTAAACCTATAGAAGTGAAACTCATCTTACAAGCTGGCTATACATCCCTTAACCCTATCACTGCGGAGAACGACATTAGTTTACTTAGATTCATAACCTTTCACTGCAGAGAAAAATTTTACTCCACACTACGTAAGAAATTTTAAGCTTACCACCTTTTTTTGACGATTTATCGGGCTTCTACATGCTGCTATCTGTTGCCGATTTTATGAACTACCCACTCTCTGAAGCTCTCGTCATTCTTCTCGCATTAACTCGATGATTTTTTTTTTTTTGTTTTTTTTTTTGTTTTGTTATTTTTACGTTATGTCAACATGAAATAATTATATATTTATGCATTTTTTTAATTAAAATTAATATTATTCATACAGATATCGTAATATCATATTTTCCAAAGTTCGTTTACCGAAAGTGAAAGTTTGTTTATATTAGAGGTGAACAGATGCCATGACAACTACACAAATAAAAACGTATTTCATAGTAATGGATGTTTAAAA
>NC_090728.1:128589491-128594491 GCF_036898095.1 Palaemon carinicauda
AGCTGCAAAATTCTGTAGTTTCTGTACTTTACTCAGGTGCTTATTATTCGCTGACCCCAGACGGTGAGACAATAATTGATCAAGCTTAGAGCTAAAGATTGTACTACAATTAAGCGTGTTTCTGGTACAAAATAATTTTTCACTCTATTCAAATATATTAAGGTTCCCATAACTTTCCTGTGAATCTTGTCTATGTGTGTCTCAAAAGTCATATAATTATCGAAGCAAACCCCAAGGTTCTTAACACTGCTTAGGGGTTTGATTTGACTGCCTTCAAAATTTATTGTCAGATTCGGATTAATGCGATTTAAATATTGCCTTGTTCCTATAAAGATACTTTGTGTTTTCGCAGTATTTAATAACAAACCATTTTTTTGAAAGTAAACTTTGGCCATAGATAATATGTTGTTAGCTTGTTCCACGATAGCTTCTACATCGTTACTATCACCTTCAATAAGAATTTGCGTATCGTCAGCATATTGAACCACAAAGCAGTGGGGCAGGTAATTAACTAGGTCATTAACGAATATAATGAATAAAATTGGTCCCAGAATTGAACCTTGTGGAACTTCAAATGATACTAGTTTGGTGGAAGAAATAGTATTTTTTATTTTAACAATTTGATGGCGGTTGCTAAGATAACTTCGAAACCAGGCTGTATCAATGTTCAACATTTCGCATTTTCTGAGTAAAATTTCATGACTAACACTATCAAAAGCTTTTGATAGGTCCAAAAGCAAAAGTAGAGAAATCTTCTTATTTTCCATATTGTTGTATATTTTATCAGATATCTGGAGTAATGCAGTCTCAGTAGATAATTTTGGTCTAAAACCATGTTGAGTTTTGGAAAGAAGCTTATGCAATTCTAAATATGAGGTTAATTGTTTAGCAACTATTTTTTCTAGAATTTTTGACAGGACAGGCAGCAGTGAGATGGGCCTGTAATTGCCCACTAAATCTTTATCTCCACTTTTATAGACAGGGACTACATACGGAATTTTCCACATTTCAGGAAAAACATTAGTTACTATTGATGTATTAACGATGATCGTAAGATAAAAAGCTGTTACGAATAATGAATCTTTTATAAAACGGAGAGAGATTCCATCTGGTCCACACGCATTGGTCTCTTTCATATTTTTAATAGTTAAAATCACAGTCTCGCAATCAACAGGTGAGGGTCTAAAAACAGGTAAATTGTCCTTAGAATTATCAATCTGATTGATATCTTGCAACAGGATATCATTATTTGCCAAATCCTCTTGAGATTTTTCAATTGTCCTTTTTTCCTACAGAACAACAGAGTTTCTAGTCTGAGTCTGTGTTTGTCTGGCTTGGGGTAGAGTCTCCCTCGCTGGCCTGACACAGACATAGGAGGCTTAGCCTCCTTAGGTCACTACCGAAGGTTTCTGTACGAGATGATTCCTTCTTTTGTGATCTAGCAGACTAATCCTAGTTGCTGTTCTCGGGGGAGGATAAGATCCTTTCCCTGGGAGTAGCAACACCTTCCTTGCTTTGGTTCTTTGGGAGCTGGCAAGTATTGCTGGCCTCCCTCCTTGGATCTCTCTTAGGCTAAGATGAGTTTTCTTGGCTGCGGGTGATCCTTCACTAAAGCAAGGTTGGTAGGACCCTCTTTTGTCCCTTCCCCCTCTATCTCCGTAATGGCCTAGCCATTACAGTACTGTTCGTCATTCTATATCTGGACCTAGGATAGGTTAGGATGTGGAATTGACTCAGTCCCTTGCCGGCCGGCAGAGTCTGCCGGTTGGCAAGGGTCTTCTGGTTTGAGTGCTGCCCGGACCTCCCTTGGTCCCTCATCCATGCCTGCCTGTAGAGCCAGATGGCATTGGTCAGGAAGCCATAATTAGATTCTCCCCTTCCTTATATGCACTCTTTCGAGTTGCCGGGCTTGGAGGTAGTTTACGCTCTTATCCCGGCATCCATTCTGTTTTCTTCTAGTGCTGTACCCGACAAGGCTGCCGGCCTATGAGGCCGGCAGCCGGGCAGTCGTAGTCCTCTGGTTCTTTTGCTGCTGGCTGGCATCGGTTGTTTAACTTTGCCGGCCGGCTAATGTCAGCCCTTGTCTGCTGGTCGCTAGGAGCAGTGGCTGGCAGCCGGGTGCTACCTTGTGTAGCCGACATTGGCTGTTGCCGGCCGGCACATGCATTTGAACCAGCGTTCTGCCGCCTTATAGCTGTTAAGTAGTATACTTTAAAGCTAGTTATGATGTGTGCTGGCCGGCAAGTGACGGCCGGCAAGTGCCGGCCGGCACATAACCTTCTATACTGTACCAGTATTCTTTAGTATAACATATACTGAAAGAAGAAAACTATAGTATAAGTTTTGGTACAGCACTGTGTGTTCTAACACTTTTGTGTTGTCTTGCACAGCCCTTTGCTGTTGCCTTACAGATAAGAAAGTAAGTTCTTTCTTGTCTATTATCCAGGATTTTAAAATCATTGCTTAGGTGTGAGCTACACCTGTTTCCTCTGGAAACTTTTCATTGGTTATTCTAGAAGAGATTAACCATACGATTTTATTATCTGGAAGGCTGCAACAATTGGTTGTAAAGGAAACACAAGTATGTGGGTCTCCTTTCTGAATTGTTATGCTAAACTGTGCATATACAGTGATACGTAGTTCACATGATACTCATGGAAATTTCTTCTCTTCACAGGAGGACCCTCTGAAGTGCGGAAGTGTTTTCTGCAACGTCCGCAGTAAGAACCTCTGCGGACAGGAGTTTTGTAGGAGGCACGCAGTATGCGCTGTCTCCAAGGGTGATCTCCAGTATTGGGACCCTCAGGTATGTACCGTGTGTACTAACCTGATTACTGAGGCCTTTGATTCCCCTAGGACGGAGGAATCAAGGGATATAGCAAGGGAGAAGTTCGTACCTGGGTAAGGGGCTTCCAGAAGAACACCTCTGGACCTTATCTTCCAAGTGAGAAGATGAGGGCGTATCTTTTCCCTAAGGCATCAGCTGATGCAGTGATTCCCCAGCCTCAAGAGGATATCCCCCAAGTTCAGATCCAGGTGGATGCTGAAGTCGCAGTCGCTTTGCAAGACATCCAGATGGATGACAGGATGTCTGATGTGGACGAGCGTCTGGAGGAAGACCTCCTGACAGGAGGCCAGGATGAAGGTCAAGCCCCAGACATTGTAGAGGAAGAGGCCGACGAGGTATCGGCTACTCCGGTTCAGATCCCGGAGCCTATTCCCGCAACATCGTCCGCTCTCCCAGTAGAGCTGGGACAGGCCCTCTCCTCCATTGTTGGAATGATCAAACAAATGCAGAAGGAGAATCAGGAGAAGGTGGCTGCAATGGAACTGTGGATGCAGAGCCTTGCAGCATCACATGGGCCCCAGAAAAGGCTCAATGTGAAAGACCTTCCCTTGTGCTCAGATGTTAACCCATGGAGGTATGCTGAGCACATGCCGATAACGACTGGAAAGCTCGTCATCTCGGATAAGCTGGACTCAGTTCCCCTAGAGGAGGTGGAATTTTGGCGCGGCAAGGGGTCATATCCGGACTGTTATGTCCGGCTGAGGAAGGAACCAGCTTCAAAGGAGGAGACAGAGCCGAAGGAGTTAATAGTGATGGACCATGCTAAGGCTCAAGCTTTGCTTTCATCCTCGATGAAAGAGAGGGGCTTCACGAACTCAAATGTAGCTGCATTGAGTAAGAAGCTCCCTTCCTTTGTGTCCTCTCCTGCTAGAGCCTTCCCCTTTTTACAGAAAGGGTTTGCGGCTGTAATAAAAGCAGTCGAGGCCGGCAAGCCTTGCCCCTCCCTGGAGGAGTGTAAACCCTTGTCGCTGGCCCTGCCTATGGACCCCAAAGACTGGATGGACGTCCATCTTACCTTCTCAGTTGGGAAGTGGGAGGCTGATATTGCCGGACGTCAGTTCGGCGAGGACCTCCCTAAGCTGTCGGACTTTCTTTTGCGGAGAGAGCTCGAGACAAAAGAAAGACTGGCTGCCTCAATGTCTCTTCAGACTACTCTTGAGACGATGGCAAGTGACCCCAAGGTCCATGAAATGTTCATGGTAGTGGCCAAGACTCATCTGGCCACAGTGACGAAGGATCTTTATAGCTTCGTCAGGGCGAGGAGAGCTTGTAGGGAGTTTGTGTTCACCTCGGCTGCGGTGAGGCACGAGCCAAGGCAACTAATCTCCTCCAACATTTGGGGCAAAGACCTTTTCCCTACCGATTTGGTCAAAGAAGTTGTTGATAAGGCCCCCTCGGAGAATAGAAACCTTCTTCAGAAGTGGGGCCTGGCTATCAAAAGAAAGTCTTCCCCGGATGAGGGTCCTCAACCAAAGAGGAAGACTATGAGGACTAGGCTACCGTCTCGGCCAGCCAAGCCTCTTAGACAGCAACAGCAACTGCAATTGCCATTGCCTTCAGTGCTCCAGATGGTGGCACAAACCCCGACCACATTCCAGTGGGTACCCTAGGCTGTGTCGACACAGTCCACGGCATTCGCCCCAACGTTAAAAGGGCAGTCTACTTCCGTTCGAGCAAAGCCTAGAGGAGCAGCCAGAGTCTCGTCTAGGCGACCCTCAAGGGGAAGGGGATTCAGGGGTGGTCGCGGTCAGGGAGGCAAGACCTCAGGACGGCAGTCCAAGTGAGGAGTATGTCCAAGAACTGTTGGAGAAAAAAGTGATCCGAAGGGTGAAGTCCATCAAATTCCAAGGGAGGCTGTTTTGTGTTCCCAAGAAGGACTCGGAAAAACTCAGAGTCATTCAGGACTTGTCGCCACTCAAGAAGTTCATAGTGAATTGCAAGTTCAAGATGCTAACACTGCAACACATAAGGACCTTACTGCCCAAGAGGGCATATTCCGTCTCCATAGACTTGTCAGACGCCTATTGGCACGTTTCAATCAACTGTCGACTCTCCCCCTACCTAGGGTTCAAGCTACAACGAAGACTATACGCCTTCAGAGCCATGCCATTCGGGCTAAATATAGGCCCAAGGATCTTCACGAAGCTTGCGA
>NC_090728.1:128604491-128609491 GCF_036898095.1 Palaemon carinicauda
GATTTGAATATAGTTGGTTTCGCTATTTTATCATGATTCCTTTTCATTATAATTTGTGATTCTTCTAAATTCTTTCGAAGGATATCATATCGACTTATACTTGCATTTATACACTCTTTTAAAGGATTTGATTTTTTAGTTGTAGGCGTTAATACATGGAAAGGTGTTCTAACTGGGGTACCATACAATGCTTCATGCGGTGACATTTTAATTGATATATGATATGAATGATTCAGAGTACTCAGTGCCGCCGGTATTGCAATATCCCAGTTGAGGTCTGATCCCCCTAGTGTTACCCTCAATATATTTAATATCTTCCTATTTGCTCTTTCCACTAGCCCATTCAACTCTGGGTGATATATCATGGTATTAATCTTCTTTATGTTGAGGAATTCACACAATGAGGTAAGAAAGTGATTATTAAATTCACCACCCGAGTCTGAGATTATCATATGTGGAATTCCATGTTTACAAATGTAACACTCGTAAAACTTCCTAGCGCATTCAATCGTAGTTTTAGTTTTAAGCGCTATTAGTTCTGTATATCGAGTTAAAGCATCTATAATTACTAAGAGGTGCTTATTTCCTCTGTCTGACTCGTAAAATCCTGTTATCAAATCTAAATGTATTCTTTCAAAGGGTTGATTGGGCACAGGATAAGCTCCTAGGCTGACAGGTGTTTTCGTATGCCCTTTGTTTTCCTGACATGTGCGACAATTAGCTATGTGTCTTTTTATATCTGTAAGCATTGTATGCCAATAAAACAATGATTTGGCTTTCTGTGACATTAATGAGAACCCAGGGTGTCCATGTAATGGATTTGAATGCAACCAATTCAGGACAGTGGAAATAAGTGAGTTTGGTACTACTACCTGGTCGTTAGTTACATGTGGTGTATTGCGGGTTTTTCTTGTCACAGTCCTACACAGAATATTATCTTTGATTATATAATTCTGCTGCTTATACTTTATATATTCATTTTCTTTATGATTGCCTTTCAAAGCATTTATAATTGTTTCTATTTTCTGATCTTTTCTTTGCTCAGTCTGTAACAATTCAGCGCTCCAGCCTAAATCTTCTTGTTCAGATATTGTTTTTACAATAGGCATGGATGTTGATATATCTATTAATTCAGATAAAGGCTCCGTACAAGATGACACGGGGTTGCGTGATAATGCATCCGCAATGATATTTGCTTTCCCAGGCAAATACCCGATTCTTGCGCCAAAATCTTGAATGATCAAATGCCACCGAGTTCGTTTAGGGCTGTGGTTGAAGCCTTTAAAGAACTCTGTTAGTGGTTTATGGTCAGTAAGAACCTTAACAGGATAACCGTAAATTATGAACTTAAAATGCACTAGCGAATTAACAATAGCTAGTCCTTCCTTGTCTATTACTGCATACTTACTTTCGGAAGTTCTCAATTTTCGAGAATAGAAAGCTATCGGGAAAAACTGTTTATCATATTGCTGAAGCAATACCCCTCCTACTCCTAAGTCTGAGGCGTCTGTTGCAATGAAGAATTCCTTACCGAAGTCAGGAAATTTTAAGATAGGAGAACTACACAGTTCATCTTTCAAAGTATTAAACGCCTGTTGATGTTGCTCAGACCATATGAAATCTACGCCCTTCTTCGTAAGATCAGTTAAAGGAGCGGCTATTATTGAATAGTTGCATATAAAACGCCTGTAATATCCACTACAACCCAGAAATTGCTGTATTCCCTTGACATTAGTAGGTATGGGAAAATTACGTATAGCCGACACCTTATCATGGACTACTTTAAGACCTTGGCTTGACACCATGAAACCCAAATATATTAATTCTGTTTTGCAAAAACTTACACTTACTAATCTTTACCCTTAAGTTATGTTGTCTTAATCTCTGTAGTACTAGTTCTAACTTACGTAGATGTTCTTCTAAGGTGTTGGAAAAGATTACAAGATCATCCATATAGGCATGCAATATATCCCCTAACAAGTCTCCAAACACTATGTTAATCATTCTTGTAAATATTATAGGAGCACAACGTAAACCAAAGGCATCCGTAAAAATTCATAATGTCCCCTGGCTGTGCTAAAGGCTGTGTATGGGATACTATCTTCTTCTAATGATATCTGGTGAAAGCCTTTAAGTAAGTTCAAACTGGTAAAATATTTATTCTGACCTAACAAAGACAAAATATCGTCAGTACATGGCACTGGGAATCGATCAGGGATCGTTTCCTCGTTTAGATGACGAAAGTCGACGCAGATACGCCATGTTCGATCTTTTTTCGGTACAACTATTAAAGGAAAATTATAAGGGCTATTTGATTTTCTAATGACTCCTTCCTCTAACATTTTACCAACTTCATCATTTATTTCATTCTGGAATTTCATAGGTAGTCTGTACGAGGGTACATATATAATTTTTTTCTTGTCTTTTAACCTTATTTGATGCTCGATCACATCTGTTTTTCCTAAGGATCCATCCGTAGTGGAAAAGACATCTTGATATTTAGTTAAAAGTTCAAAAATTTTCTGCTGAATTTCTTCGTCTTGAATGTCCTTACTAATTTTATTTTTAATAGATCGCAAAAAGGATTCATCCGCAACTGTTTGAGAGTGATTGATTTCAGCAACGGTAAGAATACGATGTTTATAAACTTCTACATCCAAGATATGTTGATTTTTGTGAATTACTAAAAGTGTTATTTAAATGATTACAGACTTCGATATTACATTGCTGATGTGAGCCTACTGTATAAATAGCTTGTGTGACAGACAATCCGTTAGTTTTCAAAGTATCGGAAAGGATTAATATTTCAGATCCCGGTAGTGTTTTCTTTATTTGCACTATTAAATTCGAAGGTATGTATGGTTCGATAGATTGCGTGCAAGATGATATTACGGGTGAACGAGAATTCTGCTGGGTCGCGTATATTATTTCTTTATTAGTGAGACAAGTTATTGGTTCTTCAACATACGTTACGGTTACATTTGTCGTCTCCTTTTTATCCAAAACTGATTTTAAGGTATTAGAAGACTTATAGAATTTCCCTTTGATATACACGCCGTGCTTGGCAGGAGCTAAGATAATGTTCTGATTTCCCATAGATGGGTATCCTATAATTACAGCTGGATACATATTAATGTTTTTTACAACAACAAATGTATCGGCAAACGTGCGATTACCGACTCTGAACTGAATATGAGTTATGCCTATGACGTTTAATTCACTATTTCCTATACCTGAAAGTCTAATTCCTGATTTTTCAATCGGAAAGTTCGAAAACAACAAATGATGTGTCTTTAAATCCATAATATTACGTGGACTACCAGAGTCCAAAAATAACGTAAAGGATTTGTGTTCTAAATTTACAGCATATAAGGTTGGCCGTTACTCATTTTGGCTTATTATTGTATGAATTCGTTGCAAATCTACGGGAGCATGCACTGTTTTACTTAATTCGGCCGTGTGTTTCATAGGAAAATCTATTGTCTCACAATTATCTGACAAAACATTAAATTGATTATTCAATACTATTGATGTTGACATGAATGACCTTGACCCAACATCACTCTCTTCCCCTCTAGAGTTAACTATGTGGTATTTGCTTTGCTCTGCATATTCTGAAAATTAGACTGACTCTGCGAGGTCTGGTTTGACGGCCCAGGCTCAGCGATATTTGAAGAAGTGTTTGTTTGTTTCGGACTCTGAACTGCATTGACATTTTGTTGTTTCTTCTTATTGTTAAAATGAGGATTTTTCTTTTTATTTCCATATGGAACTGACTGTGGAATTGACTGTGTATTTCTAGGATATTGTTGTGTCTTACGCGCGTAACATTGACTATGAGAATGTGATGCTGTGTTGTGAACTGAGCAAAATTTCGTTCTACAGTCTGCGCTTATGTGACCTTGACGTTTGCAGTTGTAACACGTCACTCCCGCTACTGGACTGTTAATTACGTTCACAGTTTGTGGTTTTGTTTCATTCTTAGCAAAAACTTGAGTTAACACGGGATCGAGATCTGGACACTTGGACATGTGTTTCTTTATCTGTTTATAGACATCCAATTCCGTACTTGCAGGCATTAACTTCTTATCAAAGCACCGCACTAAAGCTTCAGGCAACATAAGTGTCATGCAAGTTAAATACATTAATCGTAAAAAATCTTTCACGGAGATGTTATCGTTAGTAACCCAAGTGGAATTACCTAAAATGTCCTGATATTCGTTAAGCCTATCAGCTATGAGAGCTGCTCTCTCAATAACATTAAGCCGATTCATAGTGGCTTGATTAAGTGTATTTCGTAACGTTAACACTACATCCAAGGCTTCCTCACCCCCATAAATTGCGCGTAACCTAACTTTGAAATCATCCCAAGTAACTGCTTCTTGAAATGAAACACCTCTTAAATACGCACTCGCATCCCCCTTAGAAAAATCTATAAAACTTTTAGCTTCTTGTAATTGTACAAAAGGATCTACGATTTGTTTGGCATTTAAATGGGCATCAACGGATGAAATCCATGACTCCACATTTTGTGGCAAGAACCCGTTGACCCGACCTTGAAAAGGAAGGATTGCTGACCTGGCATTTACAAGCGTCACAATTGGAGGAGGATTAGCCTGGCCTACACCACTAGGTCCAGGGGTAGGTCTGACAGGAGGAGCCATGACTGCTGTATTTTTTTTTTCTATCTCTTTGACCCCTTTCAATTCTATCAAAATATCTATATGAGTACAGACGCCCACTGCGTAAACGCATTTGTATAATAAAATTCCCCCAACAATGTTACTAATCCCAAAACATTTCCCCCAAGAGTTTCTGAAAGAAAAAGGAATTAGCACAAAGAAAGAAAAATTCTAAATGAGAATTCGGAGTTTCTTATAACAAAGTTTAGGAATTCACTCACCCCAGTAATAATTGACTAACCACTTGTGATAACTACACTTCACTGCCCAAACTGAAATGAATACAAAATATCTGTACTTAGCTTATATATGAAGTCG
>NC_090728.1:128614491-128616991 GCF_036898095.1 Palaemon carinicauda
TCTGTCATTCACATACAGGGATGTCTTGCCAAGATCTATTTATTTTTTCTTAGGTGTTGTTAATATATCCCTAAGTATGGTTTGATCTTGTATCCATACTGCTCATTTTCTCTCTACTAGTGTTAAACCTATGATTATTCTTTCCATATTCTATGAGTTATAACTAGCTTATGTTATAAGGTTTTAATAGGGCTCTAAATTTAAGATGCACAAGTTAATACTGGCAAGATCAATTGACTGATTTCTTTTCAGAAGCTCATTTTGTATACAAAATGGTCTCCTCCCCATGATTATCTTTGTTTAAATTTTGAGATCGTATCCTGCATGCGTATGTTTATTAGTTATCTCTAGAAATTCATTCTTAATTCTTATTTGTTGTGTCTCAGCATTTGCATCGAATATTGTTTTAGTTATACTGACCTTTTAGTCCTACATTTCTCCTTTCTCTGTTCAAATACTTTATAATCTTTCGCAGTTTCTCCGAAGATTCACTAAACATAAGTTTGTCATGGGAAAATTTTAGATTGTTGGGATATTTACCATCGATATTTATTCTTGCATTTCCAAATCTATTTTTTTGGTTGTTGGGAGCTATGTATAATTAGGAGAGATGGGGTCTCCTTTCTTTATAGGAACCCTCTGACTATCTTGATTTAGCTTTAGGATTGTTTTACTTCCTGTATAGATATCTTGAAATATTTTAACATATGATTCTTTTATTCATTGTCCTTGTAAGATTTCTTCACTGCTAAAGTTTTGATAGAACCAAAACTTTCTTTTAGTCTACAGATGATATAAAGTAGTCTGCCATGGTCTGTCGATTTTTGCAATAACTGGTTGATTACGGAACATAGTCAGTTGCTGAATACTCACTTTAACTACTCCCCTGCTCGCTTGGTATGTATGGAAAAAATTGAGTCCTCATTAACTATGGAAGATGCGTAGATATCTTTTTATTTTGATTAAACTTTACAATTGAAAAACTGTTGATTAATAAGAGTGACGGTGGTGGCAAAGTCGTTCATATTGGCCTTTTACATTTGTTGTTCTAACCCAGACAGTCAGCGAGATACAAATCTTATTCAAATGTCCAGTGAAAGAACAACTGTTTCGATTAAGAATGTTTCAACTAAACCATTATTGAAATATTTTCCGGTGTATCGTGGTTATACAACGGGATATAACAGAGAATATGAATAAGATTTACTAAGTATAAAAGTTGTATAGAAAATACATTAATTGGATAAAACTTCCAAAGAAAATGAATACCTATATTTTATGTTTTTTTTTTTTTTTTTTTTGTATTTCACATCAGCCAGTTTCATAATGATAAAATAATAAAATTCATTATTTTATAATATTTTCTGACTGAGATCTCAATGGCTGGTGGGGGAACTACGGAATTCTGTATGCTTATCCGAAATAACAGCGGCTCAGACACTCATTTTTCACACTTCTTGGATAAGTAGGAACTGCTGGACAGAATAAAAATCGTGATTAGGCTGACCCAGATACTTACGAGCTCATACAACGATACTTGTAGAAATCCCTTCTAAAGCGTAAATTTTTCTTTGCACATATTACCAGAAAAAGAAAATGCCTTTTTTACGAAATCACCAGATCTCTCAGGGGCTGAATGCATTTAATATACAAGAGTTGAAATTTATTCAGTTGCATACTGGCTTCTGACTAGAAATTATGCTTCAGTTTTGTAAATTTTCTAATGCCGTTTTTCTTCACGGAAAATTCACCAGTTAAAATATTTAAACATTTAATTCAAGATCTTATCCTTCTGAATATATATATATATATATATATATATATATATATATATATATATATATATATATATATATATATATATATATATATATATATATATATATATATATATATATATATATATATATATATATATATATATATATATATATCAATGCTTTAGAACCTGATATTCTATCCAGAGGAAAAATCTGAAAGAAAATTAATGGAATGAATAAAATAAATTTTATATACAGAAATAAGACAATGCAGGTGTACGAGTAATTTCAGAAGTATACATCATAAAGGACTATTATTCCTCCTAACATTATTGTTCCATAATTATGTGAAATATATGATTCTAAACAGCTCTGTTAGGCCGAAATTCACGGTTATCAACAAATAATAAAATATCATGTATATGAGATCAAGAATAAATATTGCAAATACAGACACATAAATACAGGTACCATTATCAGGCTTTACAGTACAACTAGAGTGAGAAGTGTCCAAAAAAAAAAAAGAAAAAAAAATGATTTTTAGCGGGAAATATATCACATAAGATCATATAGGCAGATCTTGAAGGTGTTAATTAGGGTTAAATGTATATTATTATTATTATTATTATTATTATTATTATTATTATTATTATTATTATTATTATTATTATTATTACTAGCCAGGCTACAACGCTAGTTGGAAAAGAAAGATGCTAAAAGCCCAAGGGCTCCAATAGGGA
>NC_090728.1:128621991-128634185 GCF_036898095.1 Palaemon carinicauda
ATTTCCCAAGAAAATGCAGATGAAAAATTATAATGAGAATAATTTTATGGAATAGCATTAATTAAATAAATGGATATAAAATGTGTTAATCTTGACAGTGATTAAAATCAATCCTTTATAGAATGGATCAGCTTCTTTTAGCACCTACATTGTAAAATATGCAGCATTTTTTTTTTTTTTTTTTTTTTTTGCATTTACATAACAACTATTTTTACAGTTACAGAGAAATTTCAATCAATCATACCATGCATTATTTACTCTAGCTGGGTACGGTAGAACTGCCACTGCCATAATTGGATATCTTTTTCTTTACAATCTACTGTAAAAAGTATAATTCTGAATTGATTAATGAAACGAAACAAATTGAAGTACTAATTTTAATTCGACCTTTTTGGTGGCGTAAAGGTGGAAAGGGGAAACACAAACACTAGCAAAATTATTACCTTTAAACTTATCGTTGTTAAACAAATGAAATAAGGAATTCTAAGTAGTATTCTGCTTGTTTAAACGATTTTGATATCGATATGCATAATCAATAGATAGGTTCTGTAATGAGGTCATATGTTCTAAAGCATAACATCTTTATAAACTTGATATGAAAATAGTCTTAAGCACATTTAATACACTGAATCAAGCACGTTTCACCAAAACTATATTAGATCATCAATTAGGAACGGTGAAAGTGTGTTTAACCCTCCTTAATGGGTGATATTTAGATTACTTAGTGTGATCAACACAATTTCATAATATTTAATATTCTTACAGTATCTGAATGAGCTGAAAAATCATTCAAGATAATATATGCTTATGTTGCAATATCTTATTTTATAATTGACCCTCAGATTACTACAGAGTAGTAAAAAGCGATTATTAGGGTAGATTTTGAAATGTTTTCGCTTACAGCCCATGAGAAATCAAATGATGAAAAGCAATGCAAATTGTCATATGCAATTAGCCAAGTTAAGATTAGAAAGATATTTTATAGATTGAGATGGTATTCATAAATCAGAGGATTTTTCAGGAAAAGGGAAAACCGTTGCTTTGCGGGGAAAATGGGATAAAAAGGAAGTTCGCGGTTCGAACAAGATTACGTCAATCAAATATGTGCAATATCATACCTATGAACGGTTTCAGCGATATTTTATACTGTAAGTGTTGGGTATATATCGCGACAAATGTGGGAAAGAAAATTTTACAATATGCAAAAAGTTGTGCGAGTATACTTTAAAATAGATGTAAACTTCGAAAGGTATGTTGTTACTTTTAAATTTTTTTAGTTGTGTTTTAACATAAAACCTGAATGTTACACGTGATGATAAAACAATATGGACGATGTGAAATTTACATCTGCTTTGCACAGTCAATTAAACACATATGTACACATATACACAAACAAACACACACACACACGCACACACACACACACACACACACATATATATATATATATATATATATATATATATATATATATATATATATATATATATATATATATATATATATATACCTATATATATATATATATATATATATATATATATATATATATATATATATATATATATATATATATATATATATATCATTGACAAATCCTCGCTGTCTGGGAGGGATTGTGATTATCTGATAAATCATCAAAGATATTTCTGCATGTCAGAGGCATGCGGGTTGAAACTGGACGTCTAGAGTAGAAGCCTAGTCCTGGAAGCCCTCTTTTTCAATTTACTACTTTGGCAACTTCGCTGCTAGAGTGTCGACCACGTGCCACGAGAATGATCCATTTGGGAAATTTTAGAGGAATTAGGTCAATATATTGTACCAACCGTGTGTCACACAATTGTACATAATTATTTTGTATATATTATGCTTGTATCTTCGCTCTTCCCTCGCACTAAAAAGAACCTGAATGATCATGTCTCCGGTTTTGCTCTGTAACATTGTCTGTCTCTGGAACAAGTTATGTTCTGTTGCCTTGAGGTTTTGTATATAAAGGAGAGTGTTCCTTAATAAACAACTCAGTTGATTGCATCCTGTCTTTGAGTTCACAACCCTCTCTCGGCCCGTCACAATATATAGCCCAGAGAATAAATAAAGAGCAGAAGAGTTCTAGCCAATTCCTTTGTAAGAGCTAAAGTCAGCAATACCTCTTTCATTTTATTTCGAATAGTGTTTCAGTGTCAAATGTGATTTTCAATTCTTATCCAACATCTATCGTGTATAGTGTGTTCAAACGTTGATGAAACTACTGAATGTTAATTCAAGTGTAGCGTGTTCATGTAAGTATACTTTAGCATACATATTTGTAACTTGGCCTGCGAGATTTATTTATTTATTTATTTATTTTTTGTTTCATTTTAACGTTAGAGACTTTTGGATATGCAGTGTTTTTATATATCCCCGTCTGGGAGTTGTGTGATATTCTAAGAGGTCAGTTATTATTTTTACAGTGTAACTGCCTTATGTAATATAATCAGGTATGCCATGGAGCTCGGAATTTATGGAATTATTCAGCTGTAATATATAT
This sequence comes from Palaemon carinicauda, assembly GCF_036898095.1. Taxonomy (NCBI): domain Eukaryota; kingdom Metazoa; phylum Arthropoda; class Malacostraca; order Decapoda; family Palaemonidae; genus Palaemon; species Palaemon carinicauda. The sequence goes on from NC_090728.1 coordinate 128,624,519, forward strand.
ATGTGCATATATTATGCATGTGTGTGTATGAATGCCTGTCTGTGTACACGTATGAATATGTCTTTTTATATAATCATATATAGATGTGTTTTATATATAAGTATAGTTTTGCTTATGTATTTATATTGATAAGGCCAGCGCTATTCATATCAATAAACTGTGTTGAAAGTCAAAAACAAGAATTTACCTGTCACCAGGAATGACACTTTTTGGCAGGTGTCTAATGAGGTTAGATCTCCACCAAGCAAACGCCTGATCACAGCTCAGGTAGCTGGTATGGGATTGTCATTGTTCTGTAAGCCTCTATATGTATGTTCGTACGTTTACTTTCCCTATAAAATGTAAAGAAACCTCGCTCAATAAATTAGTCCTCTGAAGAAGTATCACGAAACTAGTCAGGACTTAATCGTATATTTCGTATTTTCATTTTCCTCGTGGTTCTTCTGCATGTGGTATAGGGTATTCATACCCTGATCTTTGCTTCATTCCTAACATCAATATTTCACCTACAGCAGCAGCTCGAATAAACTGATATTTCTTTGCACTTTTGTAAACATTAATTTTAGGTAGAAGTTATATGTACCACACCATATTAGTTCTAAATTTTTTAACCAATAAATTATTATTGATGATAGATTTCAAAACTAACGTTCAAAATGTATCCTGTAATGATAAATTATTGGATTTACTTCTTATGTCATATTTCATCTGATATTTGATCTCACATCATCTGTTCCCCACAACGCTATTTTTCATGACATCTAAACAAAGTTCCATTCATTTCCATTTACCGAAAAACACTTAAAATCTACCAACAATGACATCTGTTCTCTTTACCTTTAGAAATCTGATCAACCCCACCCCTCTCTTTCTGTTACAATGACAATAAAACATAAATTTATTTCCATTCATTCCTTTATCATGATCATTCTTTTACATCACTTTTTATCATTAATAGACACTCTCACTTACTGATACACTGGATCTTTCCATAGTACTCTTTAAAGAACATTAAAAACAAATTGTGCAATTTGAAACTTTACATGGAAGTAGTTTGGTCAATAGATTTTAGTTTAGTTTAGTTATCGTATGATATGAACTTTCTCGGTTAATGAATCTTCATCTACATGCTACACTCATTTTCTGTCAGGTAATAAAGATCTTTAAAATATCAGAACTGATATGAAAAAAATCTAAATGGTTCAATATGATTTTGTTCTTTTTATGTTTATAAAAAAAAAAAATAAAATAAAATTGTAACTTAATTAATGAAGGAAATTATGCTGCTGTGTCTTTAAGATTGTTGGTAAAGGAAGAAAAAAATATCAAATGAATAAGAATAAGACAGTTTTAGTATTTTAATCTAACCTGTTAAGTTTGTTCAGTTCACAAATCGCTTTTTCGAAGCATTGAGGTTGGCTAGGGCACCAGCCGCCCGTGGAGATACTACCACTAGAGAGTTATTTGATCCTTTGACTGGCCAGACAGTAATGCATTGGATCCCTATCTCTGATTACGGTTTATTTTTACTTTGCCTACGCATACACAGAATAGTCTGGCCTATTTTTTACATATTCTCGTCTTTCCTCATAAAACTGACAACAATAAGATACTAAACACCTCTTCACCAGAGGGGTTAATTACTGTACTGCAATTTTTCAGTGTACTTTCCTCTTGGTAAGGGTAGTAGAGACTCTTTAGCTATGGTAAGAAGCTCTTCTAGGAGAAGGACACTTCAAAATTAAACCATTGTTCTCTAGCCTATGGTAGTGCCATAGCCTCTGTACCACCATCTTCCACTGTCTCGGGTTAGAGTTCTCTTGCTTGAGGGTACATTTGGGAACACTCTTCTATCCTATTATTATTTTTTTTCCTCTTGTTTTTATGAAATGGTGTGTTGGGCAGGCTTAATAGAAGGATCATGGATGTCCGGTGGTTTATCAAGAGGTCATCTTTTCCTTTTCTGATTCCTTTTTTTCTCAAAACCATCCTTACTGTCCTCCCTCCAGTTGAAGTGGCTATCTTGGAGGGTATTTAGCCTTGCATGGTGTATCGGCTCCTCCATGTTGACCAGTTTTTTTCAACTTTTTACTATAGTCTATGGGTATCATCAATCACTTTATTTATAATTCTGTACATATTGTTATTGTTATAATTCTTGTTAATCTAGTTTTTAAGTATAATGTCTCGTTTTTATTTGTATTAATTCTTATGCTGCCTTGAGACACTGAGCAAAATCCGGGACCAGTACGTCCTAGATTTTGTTAATGTCGTCTTCTGTATTGCAACATTCGTGGTCTTCATACAAATATCCAAGACCTTATAGTTACGTCCAGAGAGTATGATATTCTTTTGTGCTCAGAAACTTTGGTTTCTAATATGAGGCACTCATCTGAGTTCCTTATAATTGGTTTTAAGAAGCCAATAATGTTGAAACGTGATGCCATCCCTAGGGCCAGGGGAATGGCGGTGTATATTAGGACTGAGTATCCTGCTTCTCATAAGTCCTGCTATCAATGTGGATGTCATAGGATTAAGGTAATAAAAGTTTGTGGCAGGCATAACAACTTTCATTTGTGTTCGATCTACCAGAATCCAGATATGGATGAGTCTATCTTCGATTGTCTTCTTACCATTATGGCCAAGATACAAGAAGATGATAGAAATGCTTCTTTTGTCTTTGTTGATGATTTTAATGTTCAACGTACGGAGTGATTAAGTTCTATCTCTCCTACCGATCGCCATGGCTTAAGAGCTTTAAACTTTGCCTTTGAATCAGGCTGTGAGCAAATCATAAATGAAGCTACTCACAGGTCAGGTAATTGCTTGGACCTCGTATAGGCCTACATTGACTCCCCTGGCGTTATAACTAGTAAGGTTGGTTCTTCGGTCGGGACATCTGATCATGCCTTGATTTAATTAATAGTGAAGACTGGGCTGCCTGTCCCTGAAGTATCATAATCTTGTAAAATTTATATGAAATCCCAAGCAGACTGGAATGTAATTTTGCATGAAATTTTTTGCTTGAATTGGTCACAATTATATAGTACTGTAGATCCTGTTGTCCCTTTGAATGAGAATATAGTCAACATAATTGATAGGCGTATCCCTTCTCGTGTTCTAAGGTACCTAGTGAAGGACAAACTGTGGTTCAATGATGATTGTAGACGAGCTTATTTGGAAAAGCAGGAAGCCTATCATCTTTGGAAGGATGACAGATTAGATTTGACCTGGAATAACTATACTCAGCTTTGAGCTTTTGCTCAGAGAGTTTATGCCTCAACTGAAAAGTAATAAAATTTAACCATAAAAGAAACCCACTCAAGAACATAAATGGTGGTCTACCCTTAAATCTGTACTTTTTGGTGTTGATGCATCATTTCCTCCTTTACTTAAACCAGAAAGCTCAGTCACTCACTTTCCAAAGAAAAAGGCAACCCTTTTGGCTGATGTTTTTAACAGTGAAGAGAATAATGAAAACCTTGAACTTCATCAATCCTGTTTTCCAGAGGCTAAACTAACTAGTTTAGCTTTTAGATTTCTTGAAATTAGAGCTCTGTTGATGGACCTAGATGCTTGTGGAGGTATAGACCTAAATGGTATTTTTCCTTTGTTTTTGTTTTTTAAAAAGACAGCAGATTTGTTAGCTCCAAATTTATCTGTTATTTTGCGCAAGTTAGCAGGAAGAGGAGCTTTTAGCACTTGTTGGAGAATTGGTAATGTAACTCCTCTATTTAAATATGATTGTGGTAGCTTAAGTCCCACTGATTACCACCCAATTTCCATAACTCCCATATTATCTAAAGTTTTTGAACGTCTTCTGGCAAAACGTCTTAATAGGTTTGCTGAAGGAAATCATCTATTCCCTAGTTTGCATTTTGGTTTTCGTAAAGGCCTTGGAGCATGCAATGCCCTTCTTACAATCTCCAATGCTGTACAGAAATCCTTTGTTTGTAGTCAGGAAGTTTGTATGATTGGCCTTGATTGTAGTGCTGCCTTTAATCGTGTTAATCATAAGGCCCTTGTTTTCAAACTAGAACAGCTGGGAGTGGGTGGGTCGTTTCTTAGTGTTATTATTGATTTTTCAAGTAATAAATCTCAAAGAGTTGTTGCTGATGGACACCATAATGAGTATAGGAATTTGATAATCGTTGTTTCACAGGGTAGTGTTCTTGGCCCATTACTTTTCATACTATATGCATATGACATGTGGTTTGGCCTAGAGAATAAGCTTGTTACATATGAAGATGATGCTACTCTCTTTGCATCAATTCCATCCCCTGAATCTAGATCTAGGGTTGGTGAATCCCTTAATAGAGGTTTAGCTAAAATTAGTGCATGGTGCAAATTATTGGGCATAAAGTTGAATCCTAACAAAACTAAAAGTATAATTGTCAGTAGGTCAAGGACGGTGGCTCCTCAATATCCGGATCTCAGTATTGATAATGTTTCTTTAAATTTTAATGACTCTTTTAAAATTTTAGGTGTGATTCTCGACAGAAAATTTACTTTTGAGAGACACATTAGGTCTATGTCTTCTTCAATTACACAAAAAATTGGCTTATTGACAAAGTCTTTCAAGATTTCCGGTGATTAATCTATTCTGAAGAAGTGTTTTAATTCTTTCATTCTACCTTGTTTTGAGTATTGTTCTCCTGTCTGGTCTTCAGCTGCTGATTCTTATCTTAATTTGTTGGACAGAAACGTACGGTCTATTAAATTTCTTATTTCTGATCCATATATTAATCTATTGCACCGTCATTCAAGTAGTTTATTATGCATGTTGCATAAGATTTTTCATAACTCTGACCATCCTTTACATTTAGATCTCCCTGGACAATACTATCCTGTTCGTAATACTAGGCAGACAGTTAATTCTAACAGCCAGGCTTCTTCATCATGAGGCTCAATAGTACACAGTATTCTAGAAGTTTTATTCCATCTTTCACCAAGTTGTGGAATGACCTTCTTAATCGGGTAGTTGAGTCAGTAGAACTTCAAAAGTTCAAAGCTGGTACAAATGTTTTTATGTTGACCTGGCTTACATGAGTATTTTTATAGTTTATATATGACATGGCTGTTTTTAACCTTGTTAATAGTTTATATCATATATATTTTGACGTTGTTACTGTTTTAGAATGATTTATTGCTAATTTGTTCACATCATTTATTTATTTCCCTATTCCCTTTCCTCACTGGGGTATTTTTACCCCATTGGAGCACTCGGTGCTTATAGCATCTTCCTTTTCCAACTAGGGTTGTAGCTTGGCTAGTATTAATAATAATAAAATAAAAAATAATAATAAAATATAAACTTAGATAACTGATAATGTGTTATACTAATCTTTCATAACATTATCTCTAATATACATAAAAAAACGAATACTTTGTATACCAATCGATAAGAAAAACATATAACATGAAAAACAAGTTCATCCATTTTTTGAAAACATTACTAACATAAAATACATTTTCTTAGAAATTGAGCCGATTGGATCTAAAAATATAATAATAGGGACGTCCTCGTTTATTTCCTGAGAGATTCACTTTGAAAATTATTTCTTTTGATGGAATACGTGAAGCTAAACGTTACTTTTTTTTTTTTTTAAATTAGCTATATGAACAAAAACATTAAGATAAAACGTTTAATCTTAATCCTTAAAGACATATGTAATCTAGTATTTTTATGAAACCGAGTGAAAAGGGCTGAACAAATATGAGTAAGAAACGGGTATATTAAAAGAAGCAAAAGTTTAAACTTTTTTGTGTGGCTCAAATAAACTATTTTTGTTTGATTTTTACAGTTTTTAGGAGGAAACTCTAATTATTTTTTCTTAGAAATAATTTGTAATGAAAGAAATAATGTTCATACAATAGAAATACTCAAGAAACAAAAAAATTATTCATTTCTCGAAAAGGAACCTAAATTTCTCCTCCTACTGGCATATGTATCTTTATTGACAGAATAACTATATCAATCATAATCTAATTTTTTTATTTACTAAATACAAATTCGATCTAAAAATTCATTATTCCTTTTATAGCTATTGAACACTGTCATTCAACTCACTAATTCTGGATATATAAAGTGATATTCCCAAATTGATCTAATAAGCATTACTTGAATGAAGGTTTCGAATATATACGGTTAAGACACTTTTGATAATCAATTATACTTTATTATATATGTAGCAAAACACTAAATACATTTTTGATATATAAGTGAATCACATTTATGTAATATCGAAAAAAAGAGATTTAAAAAAAATATATATATATAGAAAAGATTGCATGAATCCACAAAACTATTTTCGTTAAACATAAACCTTGAGGAACATCAGCATGTGGTACTAGATTATATCCTCACCTCTAAATATTTCATTATATGATACAACCTTCTACACAAGGAAGTAAATTCCGTGTAAATGTACTATTTATTCAGGAAAGAAAATGTAATGATTTAGAAAAAATAAAAGGACTGAGTATTATAGAACCAAAATGATAGTCCGGTATTCAGGTAATGTTCATAATGGCAAAGGTCTTGAAATATAATATTAAGTCATACGAAAACTCAGAGAAGTGAAGAGAGAAACCACCAAAACCAGGCTGGTCTTCAGTTACAAAGTAAAACAAATGTAAACATTGACGTTAGAAATATATAGTAACAGGGAAAACAGTGGATTGTGGCAAACATGAACAAATATCGTAGATGTTTGTTCAAGTGGAGCTTTTCTTTCTCCATTCACTGTCTCGAGGTTTGCAATTTCCTTTATGAAATATGATTCCATTTCCCTAATTCTTACGTTCCTTTCAATTCCTAAAACCAATTTAATCTTCCCAACTTTTTGCTCCTCCTTCATTCTTGAATTACCAACGAAAATGTATTTCTCTCTCTCTCTCTCTCTCTCTCTCTCTCTCTCTCTCTCTCTCTCCTCTCTCTCTCTCTCTCTCTCTCTCTCTCTCTGTATATAAATATATATATATATATATATATATATATATATATATATATATATATATATATATATATATATATATATATATATATATATATATATATATATATATATATATATATATATATGTGTGTGTGTGTGTGTGTGTGTGTGTGTGTGTATGTGTGTGTGCGTGTGTGTAAACTAAAAAGGCCATATCAAATTACAGTAAGAGGATAGAATAATATACGCAAATCAAACCTTGAAAATTATTCACTTTCTATCTTATGCGATTAACGAAAAAAAATTAATACAGATATACAAAATTATGGAATATATATGATCAGCAAAATTTGAAATAAGTAAATTACTACGTAAATATCATTGATAAAATTGAATCTCGATGAGATAGAAATTAAGAGATAAAACATAAGAAACCGTAACTGGTTTGAAATTTTGGAGTAGAGAGTTATAAAAGATTAAAAATTAATAAATATTGAAGGGAATTCCGTTTGCTATTACCATTGCATTCCTAATGTAAGATTCAGGTGTATAATCCACGAGGGTAAAGAATACCTGGATGGAATCAAGTTGGAAAAGTTTTATTTTCCTTCAGTTCTATATTTATAAGTCTGTGAGAGGAACGGACACTGATACAAGTCTTTTATTCAAAGACTATTTTTTTTTTTCTGAACTCTATACAAAGATTCTAAGGCGGGTGATGCCTTTTAAAATTTATCAGAAACTAAAAGTATAATTAAAGACTAAAATCGTTGGTGTAAACAAAATTAAACTCTGATTTTACGATGATACTTATGCAAATTTGTAAAGCATTGCTAGAGAACTAGAGTCACTCGTATTTCTAAATACTTTTTGCGAGTCACGCATGCTTCACCAAATGCCATGAGGGGTCTACCTCTTTTCTTTACCGGCTGGCTGTAAGGTTCCGCGACCAAACACATTCTACGAAAAAATATCCCATTCTTAATCCTGTAGGTCTCTTTCTAACCGATTTTTTTTTTCTCAGATATTCTCATTATTACTATTTATTAATTACCCCTGAATATGGAAATTTCTGATTTAATACCATTCGCAATATTAATGTAGTAATGTTGGTTTATAATGTTTTTGCAACCCTCTTCTTCGGTGGTGTGAGATAACATATTCTGGGAATTTGTCTGTAATAAAAAGAAAATATTCCATAAGGATAATTGTACCAAAAAAATGTACTAATCCTTTTCACGCGCAAGAAATTAGGGATATTTACATATAGGCCTACACAAAATCAACAAGATCAATGTGCCAATGCTTAGAGAATATCGAAACAAGACTTATGAGGATTTTTTATATTATACGTTACTGAGAATTATATGCTTAGATAAATCTATATACTTTAATAGGAAATTTAAGATATTTTGAGGGTTTATCTCGTCCATTAATTTTAAGCTAATATTTTGAACTTCTAATATATTATCAAAATACTTATGAGTTTTTTCTGATGCATTCATTTTTTTTATTTATCTTAAAATATACCAAATCTATGAAGGATTATTTTAAGATGATGTTACTACCAATTTCAGTGCCATTAGACGTATTTAACGGCAGATTTTTCTACTCTCCTCTGATGTATTTTACACACAAGAAATACAAGTTTTATAACTTCTTCAGATATTTGCGCAAATCAAAACTTCATAAAATATGTAATTTTATCTATCAAGAGGAAAGTAAATATATTGATCTATAAGGTGATGAATATTCAGTCCTATCTTGTATATCTGTTTTGCAAAGGATAACTAATAGTCCACATACTTAGACTGGGGTTTGAGTACTATATCAATTTGGTTAGAGGTAGTTTTTCAAATTGTTATTGTCGTATTTTATGGTTAAAATATACTTGAAAAATAGTTGCATATATCAATGATATACAACAAAGTACCGCAGCATCATGGCTAAAATTAATGCCTAATATATAGGAAAATTATCAATATATCTTAATACAATAAATAAAAGCTATAAAAACCGCCGCTAAAACAATGAATTTCGGAAACTGATGATGGAGTTTGATTATAAGAATATTAGAAAAAACTCTTTTCAAATGAACAAGGAATAAAATACGAGGATATGATTAACTTTCTGATTATGCAATTGAGGTTTACCAATAAAGCAATTCTAATAATATTGGATCCACATGGGATATATGAAATGCAAATATCATATGTAAACGATAATGATATTTTGTTTCTTATGATATGAAATGGGCATGGAATGATTTGCAGTTTTCTGGTGCTCTGCTGAGCATTGCTCTCATTGGTTATTAAGTCATTCCAAACGAACACCATAACATTGGATTATTAATATATCAGTTGTGCTTTTAAATAGGGAATGATAATGCTGGATTACCTTTAATAGAAAAAGAAGACCAAATTTTAAAAGGATACTGAGGTAATAAGGCCACCATTTCATAGTCTTTTGAATATTTGCTTTTATTATTAAGAATAAGACTGTAGGTAGATAGTAATAATCTGTGTATACAGAGGAAATTCTTTTGAAATATATGATAAACATTAAAGGTATATATATGTATATATATATATATATATATATGTATATATATATATATATATATATATATATATATATATATATATATATATATATACATACATACATATATATACATAAATAAATATATATATTTATATATATGTATATATAAATATGTGTGTGTGCCT
>NC_090728.1:128642185-128662185 GCF_036898095.1 Palaemon carinicauda
TCCGATACCTACTAATGTCAAGGAATACAGCAATATCTGGGTTATAGTGGATATTACAGGCGTTTTATACGCAATTATTCAATGATAGCTACTCCCCTAACTAATCTTACGAAGAAGGGCGTAGATTTCATATGGTCTGAGCAGCATCAACAGGCGTTTAATACCGTGAAAGATGAACTGTGTAGTTCTTCTATCTTAAAATTTCCTGACTTCAGTAAGGAATTCTTCATTGCAACAGACGCCTCAGACCTAGGAGTAGGTGGGGTATTGCTTCAACAATAGGACAAACAGTTTTTCCCTATAGCTTTTTATTCATGTAAATTGAAACCTTCCGAAAGTAAATACGCAGTAATAGACAAGGAAGGGCTAGCTATTGTTAATTCACTAGTGCATTTTAAGTTCATAATATATGGTTATCACGTCAAGGTTCTTACTGATCATAAGCACCCGAACCGACTTCTTTAAAGCTTTAGTCACAGCCCCAAACGAACTCTGTGGCATTTGATCATCCAAGACTTTGGTGCTAGGATAGGGTATGTACCTGGGAAAGCAAATATCATTGCTGATGCATTATCACGCAACCCCGTGTCATCTTGTACGGAGCCATTAGCTGAATTAATAGATATATCAACATCAATGCCTATTGTTAAAACTGTATCTGAACAGGAAGATCTGGGCTGGAGTGCTGAACTAATACAGACTGAGCAAAGAAAAGATCAGAAATTAGAAAAAATCATAAATGCGTTGAAAGGAAATCCTAAGGAAAGGGAATATATAAAGTATAAGCAGCAGAATTATATAATCAAAGATAATATTCTGTGTAGATCTGAGACAAGGAAAACCTGCAATACACCACAGGTGACTAACGACCAGATAGTGGTACTAATCTCACTTATACCCACTGTCCTAAATGGGTTGAATGCAAATCCATTGCATGGACACCCGGGGTTCTCCATAATGTCACAGAGAGCCAAATCATTGTTTTATTGGCATACGATGCTTATAGATATATAATAACACATACCAAATTGTCGCAATTGTCAGGAAAATAAAGGGCACACAAAAACACCTGTTAGCCTAAGGGCTTATCCCGTGCCCAATCAATCCTTTTAAAGAATACATTTAGGTTTATTAACTGGATTTTACGAGTCAGACAGAGGAAATAAGCACCTCTAAGCAATTATAGATGCTTTGACTCGATATACAGAACTGATAGTGCTTAAAACTAAAACCGCGATTGAATGTTCTAGGAAGTTTTACGAGTGATACATTAGTTAACATGGAATTCCACACATGATAATCTCAAACTCGGGTGGAGAATTCAATAATCATTTCCTTAACTCATTGTATGAATTCCTTAGCATAAAGAAAATCAATACCATGATCTATCACCCAGAGTCGAATGGGCTAGTGGACAGAGCGAATAGGAAGGTTTTAAACATATTAAGAGTTGCACTAGGGAGATCAGACCCCAACTGGGATATTGAAATACCTGCGGTACTAAGTACTCTGAATCGCTCATATCATGTATCTATTAAAATGTCGCCGCACGAGGCATTGTATGGTACCCCAGTAAGAATGCCTTTCCATGTATTAACGCCTACATCTAATTTATCAAATCATTTAAAGGAAGTTATAAATGCAAGCATAAGTCGATATAATATCCTTCGAAAGAATTTAAAAGAATTACAAATTGTAATGAAAAGGAATCATGATAAAATAGCGAAGCCAACTAAAACAAATACCATGGGTGATTATGTATACATACAGGTAAATGTAGGTAATGGAGTGATATTGTTCGCTCAGACATTTTTTTCGTGTGGGAAGAGGCCTAAAACTAAAAATATAGATTTTAAATATGGCGCTATAGGGCGCTATAGTAGAGAGAACAGAAGACATTTTTATTACAGCAAGCAATATATTTATAGAAGTAAATATGCAAGCTCTTTTCCTCCCAGAGAATGATGTCACTAGCATAAAGAGCGACCTTTCAAGGTTTGCTGCTTCATTAAATGAAAAGCATAAACGACATTTTCCTTTTAATACAGAGAGTTTTTTTGCACCAAAACTAAGCGTAGCAGAAATGCTATCATATGACTTGCAAAATAAGACTAACGAGGCAGAATCTCTGGCTCGTGACCTTCTGATGTGGACAGTGAGACACACTAACCTTGAAAGACATAACCCGTTTTTTTTTTGCTGCACTAAACATCTTTGGATCTGTTGCAAGTTTAGGCTTAGGAATTTCAAATTGTCTTAAAATCATTAATCAAAATAAGAAAATTGTTTTTAGAACATGAAAACGAACTAGTTTTACCAGAACTAAGGAATCAATTAACATCAATTAATCAAATAATGACTTTGGTGAACGAACATTCTAGTAATATCATTCAGATTATGGAAGTACAAAACTTGCTGGCAATGTTAACGTATTATAATTCAAAAATAGATTGCATCCATACTAAAATTTCAAATTTTTTTGAGAAATCAAAAGACTATGTGGAAGCTATTACATTAGCAACTAAAGGTGTTTTATCACCACATCTTTTGACAATAAAAGACTTAACGTTAATTTTGGAGAACGGCCGGAACAGAATAGGTTATGTTCCTTTGTTAGACGCACATAGGTTAGAATTTCATTATAGCCTAATTACAGTAAGCGTTGAAAATTACAGGATCATGATTTTAGTTCCCTTTGATTCTTCCGATGCCTGGCAATTATACAAGATATCACCATTCCCAACATTCATGACGAATAACTCATGTTCAGTAATATCCAGTTTGACAGGACACGTATTGGTTTCCCCTGATAAGGAAACATATACGGTCATTAGAGACTTAGATGAATTAACTCACTGTTCAGAAGCAATGAATAATAAAGTATGTACATCTGACTCCATTGAATTCCATCATATATCAATAGATTTATGCGAGTTAGGTATAGTGCTACACGGTGCTCTCTCCCATACATATGATGATTGTCTGAAAAAAATTTATCCTTTTGACGATAATAAGTTCAATTACAGATTGAACAACGGCTTGTGGATACGATACGACAAGGCCGGCTTCAATGTATCATGCCCGGACAGATCCAAGTCCCACGCCCAGATCTTCGTTGCAGCTGAAGGTTGCATTGGTACATCCACGAATTACACGGTCCGAGGAATTAACACGTGGACCACTACAATCCCATCCTCACCTCTCCCATACAACGCACGAGTGGCTAATCGGTTGATGAAATTAACCAAGATGGACCACCTGTCACCGACTTAGCAAAGGGGAATATTCGTTTCTACGTATTGCTGGCATCAATCAGCGTTACGGTGATGATTTTTATCGCCGTTAACTTCTTTGTTTGGCGTAGGTTAAGGCAAAAACAGGTGGAGCTCAAGAGGAACGTTTCGCCATGTCCAGACAACACTCCATATGCTTTGAAAGCATTCACATTTAGAGCCGTTTGGAATTGGCCATTTCACTTGACTCGGGGGGTAAAATTGTCTGGAACTGTGAAATGTATGAAAAGCGGTCTGTACGCTAGTAATATGTAGTTGAAGAGACTCTCGGACATTGCATTCTATAAACATTTTAAAAGTATATTTTGGGCACCTAATAAAATATATAAGACCTATATGTTAAAGAAAAGTATATTTTGGGCATCTATTAAAAAATATAAGCCCTATATCCCTAAAAAAAAATATATATGTATATATATATATATATATATATATATATATATATATATATATATATATATATATATATATTTATACATATATATATATATATATATATATATATATATATATATATATATATATATATATATATATTTATATTTATTTAATATATATATATATATATATATATATATATATATATATATATATATATATATATATATATATATATATATATATATATATATATATATATATATATATATATATATATATATATATATATATATATATATATATATATATATATATATTTATATATATATATATATATATATATATATATATATATTTATATATATATATATATATATATATATATATATATATATATATATATATATATATATATATAAGGGCTTCTAATTTATCAGTTATGTATGTTATCATTCATTACCAGCATATTCAGGAATTCCTTAGATTTCATTATTATTTTCTTTTTTTATGATAAGGTGATCAACTGATCTTATTTCATTGCTTCTGTAATAAGTTGTATGTGCTGCTTAAACAAGTTTAGCGTTGATTTGAATTATATAACAATAGAAAAAATTATGTTTCTTGAATAATACCATTGTAATTCTATACCGATATATCTTCTCCATACCATTTTGATTGTACGGTATCTACGTCCGAGTTTAAGTTGATACGTAAAATAAATTAACCCTGCAAATTTACGTCATAGCCTTTTGGATATGATATAACTTTTCTTAAATGGTAAAAAGCAAAAAAGCCATGAAATAATCTCCTTACCATAAGTTAGATATTGGTTAGAATAAGAATTTGGTAGTGTGTGAAATTAGCCATGCAAGATACATGGGGATGACACGGCTTTTATTTTTCTGTTGCTATAAATTGATCATGGAGTAATTCATAAAAAATTTTCTTGATAAGGTTTTTACCAAAGAAACTCTTCTGCCATATCAGGAGGTTCCATATTTGTATCTTATTCTTCTATTCGAAGTTTAGAGTGAACATTTTGATAAGTAATATAACGTATATAATATTTTCTTTTTCTGATAGTTGACATTAAACATCTAGTAGTAACAAATATTGTATGAAAATACTGTTGATATAAAAAGGAGAAAGCCCTAGATATTAGATTATACTTGGGATACCATAAAAAGAAGACAATGACAGAAATTGATTGTTGAAAGCTTTCGAAGAGGTAATGAACATTACAAGGTAGAGAATACTATTACAGTATTATTAGTGAGGTCAAAAGGAAAGCCAGGAAAACTGGAGGCAATTCTCAGACAGAAAAGCAGATGACGCTGAAAAAGATATGTATTTAAGGAGTGGCTATGGTGTAAAAATTTCTCAAAGAATTGTTAATGAAATCTGTTAGGGGGAAAAGAAAAAAAGTTTATACACATCAAAAAGAGAAATGGTTTTGTTGTAACAACAGAAGACAACAATAGCTGGAAACTTTTGTGAGGTCATGAATAAGATATATGAGAGGAATAATTTGATTGGCATACCTAAAGATGAGGAAGACCTTGATGTGCCCATGAATGGATTCAGTGAGTTTGAAGACGAGGTTATCCTTGAAAAAAGTACTCATGCATGAGATGGAAAGCCCCTAGATAGGATGGAATAAATTCCGAAATGATATTTTTTGAAAATAAAGTGACTCTCAAGATACTTAAAAGAGTATTTTGTGGAATGTGGCATAAAGAGGCAAAGCCCGATGAGTGTACCCTTAGGCAAAAGAACTCTACCCAAGACAGTGGAAGACATGCATATACTAGTGCTAATAATATTTCCCTTAGTCTAACAAAATCCATAATACACCTTTGAAACGTATGCATTGATAAAAAAAAAAAGGTTAGGGTATAAAATGTGTAATACCAGAGTAAGAATCATACACATATAAGCTGTGCAGATATTCATAATAGATGTTTTGAATGAATGAACACAGGGAATTTCATTATATGAATTGAAATAACAGCCATGGATATCTGCTTTTCAAATCTCCACAATGTACCATAAAAAATTTGACGCTAAAGAAAACGGTAGAAATATACCAAATTAAACCACAAAATCTGCTTAGTTATAGTAAGAAATAGCAATGTAACGACCATTCAACACGAAAAGGGATTGTTAATTGATATTTACAACAGATTGCATGAATTCAATTATTTGCAGTACATTTCCAAACCAGCAGAACCTGACAAGTTCGAATTCTGAACCGCTTAATGATTTTGAATAGGAGGTGATATGAATTGATTGAATTAAATGCCGTTTCTTGTCGGGTGGAGCTAAATCTTCCAAAAATATTGTTGGAAAAACTGTGTGATTCCAATTTATCATTTATTGTGGAATATGGAGGGATAAGATGTTCTATGAATATAGCTATTTTGGTAAAATTTATTTTAAAATAATGTTAGGTCACTAAGAAAAAATTGAAAAATATAGTTATGGTTAGGTATTGTTCATTGGTTTTAAACTTTATCGGTTGAGAAAAGAAGATGTTATCCTCGATATTAGTGGGTATTTGAGTAATGTTGCATGCGAGTATATTTTAGATATCATAAATACAGGACTTTTTTACTATTTTCACTAAAAATAGTAACAAGGCCTAATGTCTATTACCATAATAAACTTTGAATAATAAACACCTAATAGTTGAAGATAATAGTGTTAGGCCCTTATTTAATTTATTTTACCTAGAACATAAACCCGAGTACTTTCAGAACACGAGAAAAACATGCCAGAAACAAAAATTTTACTTTCAATTTTATTTTTGTTTGCTCGGATTCGTTATTTTCTTCACCCTTTTATATGTAGGATTTTTATTTCTTTCATGCTCAATTCAAGTGATGACATAATAACAAAACTTCGACGATATAGTTAGAGTAAGTTTATCTCCGATTTTACCCTAGCAGTTTACTCTGCAAGTTCTCTAAATATTCCGTTTTCAAACATATTTTCCCAATCCAGTATTCCTGGGTACAACATTATTATGTACGTAATCTGTTTCAAGAAAATTTTATTGGAAAGTAATTTTTTTTTGTTTAAATAAAATATGATATATACTGAAAACTATCATGAAGGGTCGCCTTTGAAAAAACATTCATTCATCATAAATACAATTTTGTTTATGAAATTAGATAAAATTCTAATCCCAAAAATATTAGAGAAAAATATTACGGCAAAAATACGAATATATATATATATATATATATATATATATATATATATATATATATATATATATATATATATATATATATATATATATATATATATATATATATATATATATATATATATATATATATATGGTATCAGGATTATTACCCCGCGTGGACAATTACCTCCCCGTGGACAGTTACCCACGAGGACAATTACCCTCTAGGACAATTACCCCCCTAGGACTGCTAGCCGTCAGGACAACTCATTTTATAAATGGTTAACATAATCAGAATAAAACTAATAAAACAAAGTTTAAAGTATTTTTAATGTATAAAAAATGATTTAAATACAAAATTCGTAAAACTGTCCTTAAACTGATGTTGCGCTCTAATTAACTACTCTTTAGTGCAATTATATAGTTTCTGATATTGTTTATAAACTAAAAATGTTGTTGCTCTATAAACTTCTCTTTAGTACAATTATATAGTTTCTGAATTTGTTTATAAACTAATTCTTTTTTTAAATGGTATCAAGAAAAATTTCTTTTATTTACTTCCTCGGCATTACTTTTCTTGGTATTTAATGAAACGACCAGTATCCCCTAGGCAACATGAAATTTATCAGAAGTTCTAGAGGAAAAGACATACTAGTGCTTGATGGATATATGTATGTTAAGCAGAAAGACTTGGCAAAAGGTGCTGTATCTTTTGAGTGTGAGGAAAAAAGAAATAAAGCCAGTTGCAAAGCTAAAGTAAAAGTTCATTTTCATCAAAGTGAAGTTGTTGGTACTCTTCATGATCACACCCATGCACCATCTAAAGCGAAATTATCCAAAGAGTCAATATGAGAGCCATCAGTACAGAAGAAACAGCGCAGCAAATACTTTCCGAGGCTTATGGAAGCATTGATGAAGAAACCGGAGCAAACCTACCACTAATTCATCATTCAAGACGTAATACTAGACGACATCGACAACGTTTATCTCGCTCATGACCAATGCCTTTAAATGCCCAGGAACTTGTTTCAACAGATGAATATACCAAAATACAATATGGCCAAGACTTTCTGCTTTTTGATTCTGGGCTAATTGACGAAAGAATTTTGATCTTTGGAACACAGAAAAACTTGGATTACTTAAGTATGTGAATGTATTTATATACATTAAAATTATTTTAAATGATGTTATATTAGTTTTATTTCAATTATTTTAAACCAATTATAAAATGAGTTGTCCTGAGGGGTAGCTGTCCTGGGGGAATAATTGTCCTAGGGGATAATATTCCTAGAGGTAATTGTCCTCGTAGGTAACTGTCCACGGGGGGTAATTGGCCACGGGAGTTAATTGTCCTGGACCATATATATATATATATATATATATATATATATATATATATATATATATATATATATATATATATATATATATATGTATGTATGAATGTATGTATGTATGTATTATTAGAGTGAAACTGTAATTGTTGGTGAAAAAAAAAATTTTGGGCCAATGTTCATAGAAGTGAGAAATTATAGTCTCCCTTGTCGTTTCATATTCAAAGAAAATATATTGAAGAGACCTCCCCAATCTACAGTCAGAATAATTTTTTTTCTTTAGTTTTCGTAGATGTAGATTATATATAGGATTTATAGGTTGATATATAGGTACTCAAGTGGCAGGCATTAAACGTTAATTTCTAGAGAATACGGTCTATTGAAAAAAATAAATAAAACAAAAATAAACAGAGAAAAAATACTGCACTGTTGGATAACTCATCAATCTACGAGATAAAACATAGCATAATCAAAGGGTCATAAAGCCCTGATTTATAAACGCTAAAACATAATGAATATAGCTGAGGCTATTAGCATTTAATTTTTTGTTAAAACACAATATTGCTTGGTAACTTTTTGATTTTAAACTATAAATTCATCTTTAATTAATATAATACTTGACCATTCAAGTGAAATGTGGGTAGACAAAGGCTGGTCATGGTTTCATATTATTTTGAATTATATTTTTGGTGAATCAAAGATAAAAGCAATAAAATGTTGAAAAAGAATATCCATAATATAATTTCCTATGGCTTTCTTGAATTTTTATTTGCAAATGTAATATAATTGTCACAAAGTTAGTATAGCTTCAGCTCATCGTAGGAGAATATTGATGACACTTTTATACTACTTGACTTTTTCTTGATTACTTGGAGTAGCTCATCACGGGGATAGCTGATTCCCTATGAAATTAAAAAGGAAAATATTTATTAGTGTGTTGGTTTATCAATCAGATAAATTAAACAACATATTTTTAAGTAATAAAGGTTGGGTTATAGGATACTTCTTCTAGCACACCTTCAACTAATTAAAAATATCGGATGGTTTGAAACTCCAAGAACCTTTATCATTCATTGATTTATACACTAAAAAATATTAATATTTCTCATATGGTGACTGATAACTATAGATAAACAAGACTTTGTTCACATTCACAGATATAGGTAAATTAATTATAAACATATAGAATTGTCTATTAATTTCATCAGCAAGAGTATTTCAATGAGAATCTCTTTTTAATCATCCCCCCCCCCAAAAAAAAAAGCTACTCAGTCACAAAATGTGTTTGATGATACCTTTTGCGAGTATGAATCCTCTTTTCAGTATGTTCATATTTGAAAATTACTTTTCGTGTAAGAAGCACCGGTAAAAATATATCGCATAGAAACAGAAATTCAAGGATCGGAATAAAATACTCTGAACAGGATTCTATATTTCAACATATTCTGTATTAAGAATGTACTCGGAAAGCTTTTCTTTCCTTTTTTAGTCGAGCAAGCTTGCTTTTAATTCTCCTTTTTTTAGGCGTTAAGGATATTCCATCATGTTTATCTGTGAAATACAGATTGTATAACTGTAGGATGGCACCAATTTGGTGCTTTTTGCTTGATTTTGTAGCAAATATGCTTGATTGGTATGCAATCTGAATATTTTTATTGGAAAATATTATCTTGTTCGCTTTCAGTATGCATGAAATGAAAGTGTAAGGATTTGATTTCTTTTTTAATAAAATACAGAAAGTTCTTAATTTCTACAATTCCTTTTATCATACGGGAACTTTTAATAGCGAAAAAAGGTAACCTTGATAATCATTTCAATATTTACTGGTCAGAAACATACATGAACTATGAAAACAATAACAGTAACAACTGAAGATTCCCAAGGGTCTTTGCAAAGGCTTATAATGTGTAGCTATAATCCCGTTCAGTGGCTTCCGTTTCCATATGGAAATTAGTGGGATTTCTTAATTTCACAAATGTTCATTGCTGAAGCAGTGATGAGATGAGGCTTGCTTATGACTAGCGGTCTTGCCATGGTGTCCATATTATTACACTTTCTATAAATGTAAATGAATTTACAACTCCTTGTACTTGTACTTTACCAGTGCAGCATTTTCTTAGGCGTATCACTTTATGGAAGAAGTGATAGTCTCCTAAATTTTTGTTGCTAAAGTATATGGTGACATTGGCGTTACAGATTCTAAAAAACGTAGAGACCTTGATAAAGTGCACACTAATATTTGTAGATCATGTATACCCTTCAAGTACAATAACCAACTGACTAAGAAAGCTAGAAAATCAAACATATCCTTACAGAATACATATTTTTTCCTATATGATGACGAAGCTATTTACATGTTATCAAGAAAATCGTTTCCTGAAACATTCCTTATATATGTATGTATATATATATATATATATATATATATATATATATATATATATATATATATATATATATATATATATATATATATATATAAAAGAATATGATTTATGTAGTTATTATATGATTCTAACTTATATTTTTGTATTATCTTTTACTAGATTGAGGGGCCACTGAATTTCAACATGTAATTGCTAGCTAAGTAAGCATGCGAATTCTCTTTAGAATTGATTAAAGTTCGCCAATCCTTTTGTTTACGTGTTTTTTTTAAACAACTCCAGTGTTTTGAAATACACTCTCAGGATATACTGATACAAAGTTACAGACTTTATTAATAAGGTATATCATGTAACTGTGTTTTTTTTTAGGGAACAAAGACTTAAAAATCCTATACAATTTGAAACCATTTAAAAAAATAAAAACTTCTTTAACAATGAAATATATGAGAGTAGAACTTTCTTGGGTATTTCTTATAAATGAAACAAAATCTGTAAGAGATTCTAATCCTAAGAAAGGAAAAAAGGTTTAAGTATAGTAAGTGCTTCAAAAAACTAATGAATAATGTCCAATGAGATCAAACTAGCTAAAATAATGGGGTAAAATATCTAAACAATTTATGAATGTTTAGTGAAGCGATAATGTAGAATATCAGAAGGACGAAACGATCTGCTGAATATAAAGACGCAAGGATTATGTTATTACAAATGAGATGATTAAGTACTAAGATGATATAATTATGAAGTGACTAACCATATTTTTATTTTGCAAGCTATACCTGGAATAGAGAAGTTGTAATAACAGTTATTAGCATATCAGAAAGGCCACATTGTATATTTTTATGCAGATTATAATATCTAAATAAGGAGAGTAGATGGGAAATAGCAGCTTGTGTAGAGAGTAAGAAAGTGTTTAGATCAAAGGCTTAAAATGAAAGTTATGATATATTCCTTAAACTAAGGGTGAAAAACTCTAATTAGGAAAATAAGCTACAGAATTAATAGGAATTTAGTATGAAGGATATTTAAAGATTTAAATGTCACTCATAAGTGGAAGAGGAAAAAATGGTATATCGCTGAAGATGATTAGCCTCCAAACCACACTTAATCCAAGATAAGGAATTTTAATAGATAGATTGATTAATGATAGGGATCCAAATCCTGAATTGGTTTATGATATTAGACATGAAAGAGCCTCAGTTATATTTTTATCAATCCTGATTTCATTAGTTGGCATTAACTAAACGAGAAACTAGATCTATTAGGCAATTCTTGATAACCCGAACAGACAATTCTTCCACAACAGAGGAGAGTAAGAACTAAGTATGTAAGGTCAATGAGTTGATATACAGTTATGGTTGCTAGGTTGAAGACTCCTTCAAATCTTGCATCTCACCTTGTAGCAGCACAAGGCTTGGACCTCACTTCTGAATTACTTACTATCAAGGTAATTCCCTATAGTCAGATTCCTTCTTAGAATCACCACTTACAATCGACCATGAAATCAAAATGGGATGTAATTGTCCTCTCTTTCTACCCCTGGTTCATCGGTGATCAATGAGTTCTCCAGCTTGAGGAATAGGAGGACGATTCCTGTCACTTCCGTAGGGGTGAAATAAGATGTAGAACTCACAGGGGATCTCTTCTCCCGATGAAGTTCACTTTCATAGATTCCAACAGACTTACTCCAATCAACTTCGTCAAGTCGCAGCCTCTCATCCTTGTCAGACTACTGTATCTAGATACGCACACCATAGAGTCTTATTTCCTTTATCTACGGGTGCAATGTATAAAAATAAGAAAGGTGTTATATACATAAAGTGGAAAGTTCTTGCACACCCAAACCTTTGAGAGTCTCTATTGTCAGCTGTTTGGTTCCCATAGACAGTTCCAGAGGACCCTCTCCCTTTCCAGGATCCAGGATGCCCTTATATTGGTTTGATTGGCTCCTTGAAGGTTGAAGGCAGTGCCCCGTTGCAAAAACGCCAACGCACTATCATTGGAAGAAAGAGAAGCTGAATACACCTTTTTTCAAGGTACTTCACTACATCACCACTGTCAACAACGTTGGTTATGGCTTATGGTCTCCTCCCAAAAGAAGAACCACTGCCATAAACATCAAATGCCGTGTTCCCCCTAATGCTAAATCCTGCCAGGAGATACCTTGCTCCACCCTATCAAAGGACGTGCTAGATAAAGTAGAGAAACAGGTTGCAAGGGAGAAAGATTCCTTGAAGGCTAATAACATCTCCCAGCTAATAGCCATTCCTACGCCTAAGCACAGGACATATTATAGGAATGTAAGGGTCCCTCCTTTTCCTCTTCCACTAGACCCAAAGATTATGGACATTACCACGGGCTGCTCGTTGAAGAGGCTTTCTTTGGTTCAGTTTCCTTATCATACGTAAAAGCATAATCAATAAAAGCTGCAACCATAACCCCCCTCCATTTCGCTTCCTGGAAAGAACTCTGGTCTGTCACTGTCAGTTACCTCGCTGACATCTTAGACTTGACTGACCTGAAGAAGAAGCAGATGCTAAAAGACATCCTACTGACAGGCACCAGGTCAGCCAAGGACATTATTCACGAGGCTGATGACCATTTAGTTAAATGGGTGCTCAATTGCCAGGAGGCCGAGACCTCCAGGATACTTAAGCTCATCGATAGGAGAGAAAAGCTTGACCTGAGAAATACTTACTTATAATATCCTCATTGATTCGCCTGGAAGGCGTAGTATCCACAATGAAGGAATTAAGGAAAAGTACCCAAGACTTCATTGTGCAGAAGGTGATGCCATTTTCCTTCCCACAACGTTTAATGTCGGGGAAATCCCGACCCAAAGAATCGAACTCAACTAATCCTCAGGAAATCTTCATTCTCCCTCACCACATGCCGGTCCTAATGACAGACTTGAGGAAGAGAGAAGGGAAGGGATAGAGGCATGCCCTAGGAGTTGATGAAAATGGTGTTCCCACGGGTCAGAAGACTGAACAGTGAGAGTCCTCTGCTTAAGAACTCTCCATCCATTCATCAGCCTTCTCCCTCCTCTGATTCCTCCCCCATAATTCATGCCAATTTATCCCATGGGAACAGCAAAACATTTTGCCCTACAAGAAAAAGTCAGTAATATGCTGCAAAAAGGATTCCCTTCAGGAAGTCGTTGACGAATCTCCTTATTTCGTCAGTCAATATTTTCTTGAGAAAAAGGTTCTGGAGGTTAGAGACAAGTTATTGATCTCACTGCTTTGAACAGGTTTATTCAACAGATTCTATTTAAAAAGGAGATTCCGTCCACAGTCGTTCAGGTGATAATTTTTATCAGGGTACTTACTGGTGATGTTGAATCTTAAGAAAGCATACGTCCAAATTTCGGTGCATGAGGCATCTTGGAAGTATTCGATGGTAGTAGTCGATAGGAAGGTATACTAGTTGGTGTTTTGCTTCAGTCTGTTGACTGATCCATAGGTATTCACATACCTGTTTACTCTTGTGTCAATCTGTGCTCACATTAAAGGAATCAGGCTGTTTCTCTCCCTGGATGAGTGGCTGATTATTACAGATTTAAGAGAAAACCTTTTCACACTTCAGGATAGACTTCTAAACTTTTATGAGGATCTGGGGGTCCTGATGAATTGATGTAAGTATGTTATCATCTCCTCACAGGAGTTCGTCTACCTAGAGATGGAAATCAATACCATGCAGGTAAAAGTATTCCCATTGGAAGAAGGGATCTCATAACTTCGCCAATCGGCTTACCCTTTTATTCAGCATCCAAGTCTGCCACACTATTCTTGGCAGAAACTCCTGAGATATATCTCTTCTCAGGAACCGTTGGTTTCAGGAGGAGGACTATGGTTACAATCTCTTCAATAGTAACTAAGTCATCATGGTTGCAACACTTTGATGATTCTCAAACACTGGTGACCCTTAGAGCAGATGCCAAGGGAGATCTGGAGTGGTGGTTGGAAACCACAAACGTGATAAAAAGGAGTTATGTTAACAGTCCCTCCTCTGGAGTTTATCTGTTCCTAGACAGTCATAGGACGGGCTAGCGAGCCCATTTAGACCATCAGATAGTATCAGGTCTGTGATCAGAGTTGGACCGTTAAAACCACATCAGGCTAGAATCAAGGAGAGCGTGGCTGCCCTATATCACTTTTCCCCACTTAACGAAGGCCACTGGGTGATGTTGATGAGCAACAACACCTCTTTAGTGGCCTATATTCACAAATAGAGAGGAATTATGTTCAATGAATTTTGTCACTTTGTAGTGGAGCAATTAATAACACTGACAGGCCATTTCCTTACGAGAAAGAACAATGATGTGGCACACAAGCTGAGTCATAATACAAATATTGTTGACTCAGAATAGTTTTTTTGTCCTCAAATAGTAAAGAAATCCTATCCTTGTATGATTTCGTAACAATAGACATCTTTATCACTTCTCTCAACAACAAGCTTTTTTGTCTACTACTCACTGGTGCTAGATCCAGTAGCAACATTTGAGGACATGTTTCAGTATACATCGAGTGGTTTGGATACCAAAGCTCTCCCTCCAATTTGCCGTAAAAATAGGGACTAGATAGAGTTCTTTATGGGGTGGTATACAGACCTATTGATCCTGTTAGCAGAATGGTGAGGTAATTTCCTCAACGTCTTGACCCCCTATGCCAGCCACACATTAGGATTAACCATAGAAAAGCTTTTCTCGTCAGATAGCACAAGAAATGTTTGGTTACCTCTGCAAATCCTCGTCAACACTCTATCAGGTCTAGGCTGCTTTTATTAGTAGGTGTCTTGGAAAAGGTACCCATCCTCTCGGAACTTTTCTACCAATAGTTGCTGATTTTTTGCTTCAGCTTTGTAAAGAAAAATTCTTCTCCATTCCAGCGGTGAAAGGATATCACTCAGCCTTAAGCCATTTTTTTAGACTTAACAGGATAGATATTATTATATTTTAGAGGACCTTTTTATGCTCATATGAAACTTGGAGTAATCCTGCCCTTCAGTTGAGGAGACTCCCCGTCTTAGGACATGGTTAAGGTCTTACGTTCCCTGAACACAGCACCTTATGAGCCCTTGGAATGGGCATTAGATAAGCATCTGACGATAAAAGAAGTATTATTGCTCACTTTGGCCGAAGTCATTTACTCAAACTTACCAGAAGAAGATATGAGTGCAGTCAAAGTACTTGTAGTCGGTGGACTGAGGGGGCTCACCTTGCAACCCCCCTTAAAATTGACAAAAGTGCATTTAGGTTGTAGCATTTAATCCATATTCTAATTTTTTAAATGTTCCCATTGAAAAAATTGGGACTCACTACCACTCCTCGGCCACTTTATTGGATGACATCACCAAATTTTGCAGCTGCCAGCTTTTGGGTATGGGAAACTTAATTAGGCATAAATCAGGACTAAATAGTCACATAAATATAAATGACATATCAGAATGTTTGCTTTGGACCTCTCTAATTGATAAAATAGACATTTGCAATTATGATTAATAATTAGGTCACCAGAGGTAAAAAGGTCATAAAATTTTGGGCCAAGTGAAAATTATAGGCACCTCCATAAATGTACCCCCAGGACCAGCCAGACCAATATTTGATGACTTTTCTGCCTTATTTCATCTTTAGATACCTCAAGAAATAGAATGATACCCATTTAGTGTACTTATTGGCCAAATCAAGGAAATGATATGTAATGAAACAAGGTCAATTTTCAAATTTGTCGTTTTTTTGCCCAAAAATCATAAAAATGGATGAAGCTCATAACTCTTCTCATAGAGGTGCTACGGAAACTATTTTGGTGTGTTTTCTCAACAATATCAACTAATCATATCATGCTGAAATTCAAGACGGCCGCCACTCCGGATAATGTAATATTGACTTGGCTAAACTCCTACATGAATGCAGCAAAAGAGATAATATTCTTGTCCTCACCCAGGTTCTTGAGATCACAGCATCCAATAAAGTCAGTCTCAACAAGTCTGTTAGTAAATTTAGGGAAAAGTACATAAATCCACAACAGAAATGCTTTATTTGAAGGTTACGAATATCAGGAATGAAATACAACAACACTGTACATGTATGTACAATATACTCATATGATGCAAGACCTCATTGGGAAAATTCATACTGTGCTGCTTTGGATTACAGAAAAAAGTCTACCTATGCTAGGTATAAAGTATGATAGTCTACTTGGATACCTTTGGGTCTACTTTTTATTAATGGAAAGGCATTTATTGGAAATATCTTGTGATACATGGGAGGTCCTTAATCCTTCGAGTCTGAAATCTACCATCTTGTTACTTGTAACTTTCTTAGTCCGAGTTAGATCCACTATCATCACTTTTATAGTCATCATCAAAATCTCCATCACTTTCATTATTTTCATCAAGGGTTTCATCATCGTCCATCATCTCAATTATATCAGCCATACTTGTAGGAAGTGCAGTTCCCTTGAACCAACAGGGTTCTATATTTCCATCCTTCATTATCCAACCATGATCCGCAGCTGTATGAGAGATCTCAAGCTTGAGACAATGGGCACGTTTCCTTATCGAAACCTGATAGTTCACCCTCCTGATATGCTCATTTAGACACACTCTCGGTGGAAGAGATGAAAGATCAACATTCTTCTTTGAATCCAGTGACGTCCACTGCACTTTAACTTGAGCATCTGGTATTGAAGCAGGTTAATCTCCTTTGTCTTAGTTTTGGCAGAATACATGGTGCACGTGAAATTCTGAAGAGCAAGGAAGATTTCATTGGTTACCTTCCATGACTCCCCTAGGCAACTGAAGACTTCTTGGTACTTTTGGCGTTTCTGTAGAATTCACACCGGTTTTAACTTGTCAATTCCTTAAAAGGCACTAGTTGTATTGCATCTACTGAATCCAAGTAGATCAAGGAGAGTGGCACAGTAAGTGTGTGTGAGCCCGTTTGATGATTCTTTGAAATCTATCAATCGCCTTCTATTCCCAGTGCCAGTATCAAAAAGGAGCTGCACACCTAAACTTGGAGCATAATACAGATGTATGAAGAATATATCACTGTCTGGACTTCGAACACGAACAAATTTATACCCTTCATCCTTGGCATAGGTTGAATAGAGAATGACACGTTAATCAGTCTCTTCCTGGGTTGAGTCAAGAGATTTAATTTGAAATGCAGTGATCTTCCAATTGTCTGCCTTGAGTTCGTATGCCTTGCCCTTTCAAACTAAAATAAGCTTCTTCTTCTCTACCTTTGGTATATTCTCCTCCATGCACCAAACCTTCAAGAGTAATTCAATGAGATGAGTTTTATTTTCGTCATTAGTCAAGAACTCTTTCCAGTTATCTGGTCGCGTTGTGTTTTCTCCACTAACCAAACGTTTTTCTCCTGAGCCACGAATTGATCTCTCCAGGAATTTTATTGAATTGGGCATATAAGTGTCAGTGCTGACAATCACGCTAGATTTTTCAGATGTAGAGACAGACAAGATGTTTTGACATATCTGTATGAATGTTTTTGGCATTTCCTTCAATGAGTGAAACACGATATTTCCATCTTCTACATTCATGGTATCTTTGTCAGGAGGAATAGCCGCATCATTCATGTCTTTCACTAAGGGATGGAATGCCTTGCTCTTGTCTGTCTTCAAAAGATACCCATCTGGTGTCCCAAGCGATGATGGCACAGGCATGAGTGGGTATCGTAGAAGTTCTTGGACATCCAATTTGTGGTTTTGAGACTTGACCAATAACTTGAATGCGATATTTCCCTGCTGTTTGTACTCCACTGTTTTGTTACTTGATGTTTTCACAAGTTCTTTCTTACCAATATCAGCGAAAGACTTCAGCCTTTGTTTGGGCAATGGAGCAAAGAAGTCATCATTCTTCTTCAGTCTCTCGCAATATCCTTTGAAATATCAGTAGGAACGGAAGCACCAGAAAAGAGACTGACCAGTCCTTACAAGTCAGTTTCAAAGGAGTTGAGGAAACTTTCCACAGCATCAATGAACTTCCTGGTGGGATTTCTCACTCTTCTAGATCTGTGATGGACAGGTATCACGATGCTTGCTGTCTCTGCTACTTTCGCCCCCCCCCCCCCATATTCCCATTCTGTAACATCACCTCTAGATACCTTGATCTCTCATGAACAGTTTCCACCCAATGTCTGTATGCTTCAAAATTCACTAGTAGCCCTGATGCCCCATCACCTTTTCCTCCAGCTCCAGCATGGGACGTTGCATGCTTCATGAAAGTTTCCTCTATTATTTTGTCCCCAGCACATTGGTTTCCTGGAATTAATGACCTGGCTATGCTGATTGTTCAAAGCTTCAATAGTTCGGTTGCTTCATGGTGAGTCTCAACAATGTTTGCCAAATAGACAGAGAAAAATGTCAAATAGCGTGTATAATTTTGTCTATCGAAACTATGGAACAAATCTGCCATCATGCTTAAACATGCTCCGTATAAGTAGAAATCATTATTCTTCACTGCCATGAGGAGGGAGAGCACCAGCCAAATGTGATCGACATAAGACAGCCAAAATACACTAGTCTTTCCAAGGCTTCCATTCCTAATCTAAAGTCAAAATTCAACATAATAAGCCAAGTACTCCTGGAATGGACAGTCATCTGTGACTTGAACCGAACCTTTCTTGTTTCTACTCGTAATTAGAATGGTTACTTTTGTCATCGATTCTTCTGGGATTCACTGCTGTAATCCACCATCCAGTGACTCAACCTTTCTAAGTAACATCCTTACAAGTCCTTCTGCCAAAGCCTTATGGCAGTGCATTGCCCTGCTTTAATTCTTTCCTGGTATCACACCTTAGAGAGAGCCACTTGACATCAGTCCTGCTTCCAGCAATATTTTTGAAAACCCTGACCAATCCATCTTCTTGCCAACCATTTTTAAGTAGGCATATACTGTATGGAAGGTCCCTATCATAACTATGTGGTCCTTGTAAGTGTTCAGGCTTTTCCAAAGTATTGGGTATGCCCTTATGCAAACACTTAAGTCAAACAATGTAATTCCATATCATTGGCCAAATTCATATGAGCACTGCCTAGACATCCTTAGGCATTTCTGAACCGTACTGTGCTCATTGATTGGATGATTGATTACGGGGTAGTAATCAATCATTGTAAGGTTGGCAGATTTAATTCCACTTTCAGATATGAAACCACCCCATCCTGGAACACACTGACTGACTGAGCTGCTAAGCATTCTGGCAATGCACCAGGTGATGTTGATTTGGCTTGATTGGCCCAATGTCCCATCACTATCTGGAACACTTGGGTGTTTGATAGTCATCCAAGGGCTGCTCCTCTTGTTTATGTAACATGGTGGTAGATTTTCTGACTCAGATGTTACCAAGAACCTCTCCCTGTTTTTTTATATTGATGGGATCAATGGCATTGTCCCA
>NC_090728.1:128667185-128669685 GCF_036898095.1 Palaemon carinicauda
TTTAGACTGGAATTCCGGTTTTAGATTTACTTAGTAGATAAACACATTTTCTTCATAATTGTTAGGGCAAATCCTTATTTGTATAAATATCTTTGCTTATACTGAATTTCTCCACGAATAATCTGAGAGTGAAATAACTTTCTCAGTACTAGTTTGGGTCCATTTTTAAAGCATCATGTTATATCATAATATAACAAATGTTTGCCTTTTTATCGGATTCAAAATCTTCTATAAACTATATACTGTAAAATCTAAACTCAAGCTATAAATCTATCCCGACGAGACTCCAAAGTACAGAATATTTTATCTCAAAAACGCTTCTAAAAATTACTATAAGAGCTTAATGCAATCTTTCACGTTTATCAGCAGCAAAGGTACACATTTATCACCATGGATCATTTACCTGAAATAGTTATTGTAGTTCAACGTGTTCTGCTAAACTTTAGTTTTCTGTGAACTGGCCAGTGGTAATATGGTACTATCTATGTGAAGTTGGAAACAGGAATTACTGGCACACCTCGCTCTATGAAAGTGCACCCTTTCACACCCCTACTTCTTGGTGAGTAGGACGTATTGCACCTACCCACCATCTATGCCATCTGTCCCTACATTTGATGTTTGGATAATTGCCGCTTAGTGAGGGTG
Organism: Palaemon carinicauda; assembly: GCF_036898095.1. Taxonomy (NCBI): domain Eukaryota; kingdom Metazoa; phylum Arthropoda; class Malacostraca; order Decapoda; family Palaemonidae; genus Palaemon; species Palaemon carinicauda. The sequence continues at coordinate 128,667,831 of NC_090728.1, forward strand.
TGTCAGGGTCTGTTTACACAGAGAGAACCGTGCCAGCATTTCCTGTGTCCAACTGATAGTAGTGTTATATTCTACTCATCTACATCAATTTTAATAATAAACATAACTTTTCAAAACGGCTTCTTTTTACACAATGTTAATCATTGCTATTGTCTCTGAATGCCGAATTTTCGTATCTTAGATAACTAAAAAGCTTTTTTGTATTATCTACTGTAGAATGAAACTATATTCATTGGTATACAGCGTATATTTTGTGAAGACTTGATTGAATAGTTCCTTTCTTTTCTAACAGAAATCAATCACTGGTTCTGTTAATACATTTCTTATATACTGTTTTTCGAACCATTTTGAATAGAGCCTTTCAATACAGTTAACACGAAAGTGTATGAGTTTTTCAATGTATTGAAGCGAACTTTCTCTGTAAAGGGGAAATTAACATTTAAAAAGTATTAATATAAAAACCAAGCAAGAGAGAAATCTAACAGTTTATCATTGAAATAATATTGATTGGTTCGTTGATTGTTTTGATGTACTAAATGTAAGAAGGCCCGTCGGAATGATAACGTTGAAAATGATTCTATAACACGCATTTTTCCCAGAATAATAGAATGAGTGAATAGTGTTGATATAAAAATCGTTAGGTTAGCAATGCCCAAGACAATTGGACCCTAGAGTCATACTCATTATTGATGTGACCCACGTCGTCTTTGCAGACATTATTGAAAAAAAAAAAAATCTCATCTTAGCAAATATAAAATATTGGCTCAAGGCTAGAGTAAGTAAACAGAGAAAATAATTAAAGCACAATGGAGATCTAAACCATTTTAGTACTATGATTTTCATATATAATTCTGAAGATATTTCATTCCTATAGTAAATCTAAATAGCTTTAAAGTCATATATATATATATATATATATATATATATATATATATATATATATATATATATATATATATATAATTATATATATATATATATATACATATATATATATATCCTAATAAATTTCAATCACCATTAATATTCCTTCATGAGATTGATGAATGAGACCACAATAACATTGCTTGCATTTCTTGCTTTTCAGTGCTCCATGAAATTGCAATGATGGAAAATCTAAGTAATATCCATTTTATCAGAACCTGGTAGAGTAGATATCAACGTCTCCATCAATCATCAAATTATTCTTGAAACCCTTCCAGTATCTGTTCACAAAACTTGCTGAATCCTTGACTATGACCCGACTCTAAAATTAACTTGAAACCTATAGCTTGTCCATATAAAATCCTCCACTAATTAATTAGCCTTAAATATCGTAATCATTAGCATATGAAATAATTATCTAATGTTATTAATAAGAGATTTTACACTTATCTGGATAGACAATGACATTTTAAATGAGGTTTTTATGTTGTCTTATGACTTTATATATATATATATATATATATATATATATATATATATATATATATATATATATATATATATATATATATATATATATATATCCCCACATAGATTTAAAACTGATTTTTACTAACAAGTTCTCAGTTGGCTCACTGTTTAAGTATAATGAGAGTCTACCTACTACCTTCTGTGTAGGACTTCGGAGCACATGGGGAGATCGGTACGAACCAATATACCGTTGAGTAAGAAACCCATTTCAGCTATCTATGACCACGCACTTAAATCTGGATATGCCATTTCTAAGGAAAATTTCAAAATTACGGACAGACATAGTAACGTCAGCCACCTGAGAATCTTGGAGTCTTTATACATTTTTAAGACAAAACCCAGCTTGAATGAGGGCTTACCTGTTCAGTTACCGGTGACCCATTGTTCCTTTTGGTCTGTG
>NC_090728.1:128674685-128684685 GCF_036898095.1 Palaemon carinicauda
CCCTTCACAATAACATAAAAATATATTTTCCAAGGTTGGTCTACACGGCGATCCCATTGCTACTCCATCTACCTGCTCATATAACCTGTTATTAAACATGAATGTGGATGTAGTGGTAGCTAGTTCTAATAGTATTTTAGATTGTTTTTTATTGAAACCTTCGAAAATGTCCTTTGGGTTAGGGAAAAGCTGTTCAAGATTTTTTCTCCAATGTTTCTCTTAAAGGAATGTTAGTGAACAAGCTTTCGATGTCGAAGCTGCACATTACATAGTTATTTGCATCTTCAGCAGATTTTATAAAGTCTACAAATTCATAAGTATTTTTCGGGGTATATTCATTTACTGTGAGAGGGGCGAGCTTAGCTACTAGATGTTTGGACAGGTCACAGGAGCAGGTATTAATAGCGATATTAATACCTGCTCATATATATATATATATATATATATATATATATATATATATATATATATATATATATATATATATATAAATATATATATATATATATATATATATATATATATATATATATATATATATATATGTGTGTGTGTGTGTGTGTGTATATATATATATATATATATATATATATATATATATATATATATATGTATATATATATATATATATATATATATATATATATATATATATATATATATCATAATTCATACTTTTTCATTGGAAAGATGTTTCATTAAAAGTTTTATATCTTTAAGTAAGTAAAGAAATTTTTACTAACCCCTCATACATTTTAGGGGGTAGGTAAAGAAATCCTCAGTACATGTGATACACAGGAATCTTTCATTTCATTAGCTTTTAAGAACCAAGTTTTCATTAGCAGTACTCGGATTTTCCTACTATAACTCCCCTTGTAATTTTTTTTTGCTTAATTCGAATGTTCCACGAATAATCTTCCCTTAAAATATAACAAACCCTGAAACACATATGATGGACCTTGATTATACAGGACGTGTAAACCCATGTTGTGGTTTTCCGTGTATTTTATAAGGACTGCTGATACCTTAGAGCTCAAGTTATCTGTCATTTTCCGCAAATTAGCAAGAAGGTGTTGATTTTGCACTTATTATAGAAATGCTCATGGTACTCTAATAAGTATATGAGTTTTATGGTAATAACCTCGAAAGCTAGCAAATAATGATGTACCCCATATTACTGATACTATTAATTATGATGTAAGATATCCCAGAAGCCATGGTATTAGTTGAAATACATACACACACGAACATATATATATATATATATATATATATATATATATATATATATATATGTATATATATATATATATATATATATATATATATATATATATATATATATATATATATATTTATAGATATATATATATATATATATATATATATATATATATATATATATATATGTATGTATATATATATATATATATATATATATATATATATATATATATACATATATATATATATGTTTCTATGTTCTTTGAAACACTTACAAGCATGACAACCTTTTATATAATTCTCTATAGATTTTTTCATAGCTACCCAAAAGAAGGATTCACGTGCTCTCCTTAATGTTCTATCAATCCCCAAATGCCCTGCATGCGGACTTGCATGTACAATGTGGATGGCTTGTTTAGTTAAAGAGGGAGGAAGAACTACCCGTGCCCAAAATTCCCCTCCCCTCTTCTTGTAAGCACAATATAAGACATCATTTTCAACAAAGAATTTCTCACTAGGCACATTCAGAAATGACGGATAACTCTCTGATTCCCTTTTAATCACTGCTCACACTCTTTCAATCCATTCCTCTTTTTACTGTCCCTCTCGGACTTCTTTTATGTCCCAACCTCCCAAGTCAATCAAACCTGCATCATCAGGGCATTAAATTTGGACACCCCTGGTCATGTCCTCGGTCATCCACATATAATCCCGTTCGCCGTTTGTATCCGTCTCTCTCTCCCTCTCTCTCTCTCTCTCTCGCTGTCTTGAATCGACTCTCTCTCTCCCGTCTACTGCATGTGTATCACGAGAACTCTCATCCCGTTCTGTTTTTCCTCTATTATGATGGGGGTCTTCACTGTTTTGGGCCCGGCGTCAATGACCTTAGATGTCAGGATGCCTGAAAACTTTAAATCAATCAATCTCTATTTTGGTTACGTTCTTCCTTCCTCTTTTGTGCCCTAGTTGTTACTCCTATTACTGCACTTCTAGAGAGAGCATTAGCTACCTTGTTAGCCTTACCTTCTATGTGGTGAAAACCCTTTATATTAAACTCTAACAATCTCTCAATCCATATCGCTTGATGAGAGGTCAAATCATTCCTATAATACAAATCACGTAAGGGCAATGATCGCTTTGCAACTCAATCGACTGACCTAATAAAAAAAACCAAAGCCTCTCTAAAACCCAAAGATTAGCCAAAGCCTCTCGATCGAATGTACTATAGTTTTTTTTCTGCCCCTTTTTAACGCCCGGGAAGCTAAACAAATGGGTCTCTCTCTGCCTTTATCATCTCGTTGAGAAACTACGCCACCAATAGCTACGCTACTCGCATCTGTTTTCACTAAAATCGGGCGATCAAATCTAGGATATGCGAGTAATTCCTTGCTAGTTAAGCTTTCAAATGGTTAAAGGCCCTTTCTTCTTCCTCTCCCCAATTGGAATAATTATCGACAATATCACTAACTACAGGCTGATATTCTGAGGGACATAATTTTCGCGCTTGTATAATCAAATTCTGACTGCGTTCGTCTGTGTGGGCAGGAATTGTGGCTCCCAACATCCCATTATAAGCAATTTTACATAACTCTAACTCACACACAGAATCACTTCCTAAAACAATTCTTTTATTTGACAAATGAACTATCGTGATATCAGCTCTGTCTCTTTAATTTCTGTCAAGCCCCTAATATAATGTTGTCCCAATTTTCATGGGGTTTACCAACTACTTTGGTTCTTTCCGCAAGAGGGCGACACGGGGTCAGAGATATACTCGTAAGGGTCTGGGGGGACAACACTTCTCCACTATCAAATACAGCTGTTACCCTACTTAAATGTCTCTCCGAGCTAACACACGCACTTAGTGTGTCATGACTTTCTATCGGCAAAATGTACCCTCCTGTTTTTACTGTTATTGTATCTTTTCCCCCAAAAATGCAAATCTGATTATTAGATATAAAGTTTATTCCAAGGATACCTTCGATTGTTGGAATTCCTAAGGTTGGCATGACAAAAAAATCATGTGTTAACTTCACAGACCCCACCTTAAACTGGACGATTGATGTATGGTTTATGTGTAGTTTATTTACTCCTGGCGTTTCAAGAACAATGGATGCCGCTGGCTGCAGTGGATTTGAGAATTTGTTTTCAATCCTTGAAACACTGGCTCCCTTGTCAATCAGCGCTCGGAGGGATTTATCTTGCAGGTTGATCCTAACTGTTAACATTCCCAGCCAGTCATTACGAGATATGAGACACGGGCCGACGACCTCAGCTGCCCCGCCGCCGCCCCCATGTCCTCTCCCTAGTGCTTCGGGGGTGTGGTCGGGGGTATTGATGGAGGTCTCAGTGCCTGCTCTGTCACTGCTTCCTCGGGTACTGCTCGTGATGTTATGCGGGGGGGGGGGGGGAGGGCATAGAACTCCCTCGTCTCCCCCTTCCTCTGTTCCCTTTTCCTCGGACGTTGAGCAGGGGGAAGTGTGTGTGTGCACAAGCCCGCGCGCCGTTGGCGTTTTTGGATGGGCAATCTCAAGATAAATGACAGTAGGCCTGACAAGTGTAACAGCGGGGGGATCTCTGGATGGGGCACTCCTCTCGTCGGTGCCCCTCTCCCCCACAATGCCAACATCTGAAGACAATACTACTCTGCTGACTGCATTCCCCCTTACCACTCTTCGGGGGTCGACTTCCACTTATGGCTGCCAACTTCTCGGAATTGGCCCACTTATTCCCAGTCATTTTTTCTTCTGGCAAACTGTCTAAAATGTTTTGTATCGCACTTACTACGTCCTCTAACGAGCGATTGTCATCGAACAAATAACCACATAAATACGGATTTACTAATATGCGAATATGTTTACAGGCAATAGCTTTTATTATCCCCTTCTGGGAGATTGGCACTCCGGGTAGCAAAGGAATCGCAATCCCGAAAAATGTGAGTTGCAAAACTAAGAACGGATTCAACTTCCCGGATTTTGGGTTGGTAATTTCTCTTTTAGGTCTCCCTTTCTCGCATCAGGCAAGGCATACTTCTCAATTAAATGTCGTTTTATTTCAGTATAACTTCTTAAACTTTCTTGTGCCCAACACATTACTTTCATTACCGGAGCATCTTTCAGCATTCTAATTATTTGAATAGCTTTTTCTTTTTCCAACCACCCATTTGTGGCTACTTCAAAGTCTCTCAAAAACACTTTAATAGATTGAAAACCTTTAGGCCTTTGATCATCAAAAGGCCTAACACTTGCCTGAAGTTCTGGCAACTTTCGAACTACAATTTGCGTATATTCACTCAGATGTGCATGTGTAATTTCACCTGTGTGCGTTTGAACTTAGTTTATGTATGTCAGATATGCTGTGCTTGCATGCTGCTCCTGTTCTTGTTCCACCAACAGTCTGTTTATTAACTGTTGTAAATTATCTAAGTTATTTTCCAATTCTTGCATTCTAATTTCCTGTCTATATTCTTCATCAGGAACGATATATCCCACTGCTCTTCATTATCATCTTCCGTGGCAGCAGAGTCTGCTATGTTAGTCCTTGTGTATCTCGGCATCTTGAACTTTTATTTCACCGGGTCAAAGAACAACTTCACTCACAGCATGCACAAGCAGACGTATTTTATACACCTGGCACCAATATGACCCATGCAGACGGATAATGAGACGTTGGCATAAGGGTTTTCTTCATTTATTACAAAAGGTTTGCTCATAAGTACACAATACACAACTGCCCTCTCAGTTGAGGGTCTTGTCAAATCGAGTGCTAACCGGCAACTAACTACTGCCTTCGTTATCAAAATGCAGCTATTGCAAAACATGCTGACACATAGGTTTTTGTAGAATTCTCATGAATATTGAGTTCATTTACCTTGTTATAAAGCACACACACATATACATGAATTAGGACAAATATATATATATATATATATATATATATATATATATATATATATATATATATATATATATATATATATTATATATATATATACACACATATTATCACCCGTTACTAGTGCACTGAATACAGATGCCTCGGACATTTATTTTCACTTTCGTCTGTTCATGTTTATGGTATTTTTTGCTGGTCCACAACTGCTCCTTTTCTTACTTAGTAAATCCATTGTCCTCTCTTCCTTCCCCTACTACTGTTGGAATCTCTTGGGACCCATTCAGTTATTATCAATGTCCATCTATTAACTGTCATTCACATACAGACATGTCGTGCCAATGTCCATTTCTTTTTTTTAGGTGTTGCTAGAATATCCTTAATTAGGGTTTGCTCTTGTATCCATACCGCTCATTTCATGCCTACTAGCGTTAAACCTATGAGTGTACTTTCTATATTCTTTGAGTTGTAACCAGCTTTTATTATAAGGTTTTAATAGGGCTCCAAATTTAAAATGCAGAAGTTAATACTGTCAAGATTAACTGACTGATTACTTTTCAGAAGCTCATTTTGTATACAAAATTATCTCCTCCCCATTATTATCCTTGTTTAAATCTCGAGATCGTATGCAGAATACGTATGTGCATTATTTATCTCTAGAAATTCATCCATAATTCTTATTTGTTGTGTCTTAGCATTTTCATGGAATAATATTTTAGTTATACTGAATTTTTAGGTCTGCTTTCTCTGTTCAAATACTTTATAATCTTTTGCGATTCCTCCGAAGATTCACTAAACACAACTCTGTCATTTGCAAATTTTAGACTGTTGGGATATTTACCATTGATATTAATTCTTGCATTTCCAAATCTGTTTTTGGGGGGTTTGGGTGCTCTGAATAATTTACGAGAGATGGGGTCTCTCTGTCTACCCCCTTTCTTTATAGGAACCCTCTTGATTTAGTTTTAGAATTGTTTTACTTCCTGTATAGACATCTTGAAGTATTTTGACATATGATTCTTTTATTTATTGTCCTTGTAAGATTTTTTCACTGCTAAGATTTTGACAGAACCAAAAGCTTTCTTTTAGTCTACAGACGATAAAAAGTAGTCTTCCATGGTCTTTCGATTTTTGCATTAACTGGTTAATTACTGGAATATAGTCAGTTGCTGAATACTCACTTTCAAAACTGTCCTGCTCGCTTGGTATGTACGGAAAAAAAATTGGGTCCCCATTAACTATGGAAGCTGCGTAGATATCTTTTTATTTTGATTAAGCGTTTCAATGGAAAATTTGTTGATTAATGAGAGTGACGGTGTTGGCCAAGTCATTCATATTGGCATTTTACATTTGTTGTTCTAACCCAGACAGTCAGCGAGATACAAATCTTATTCAAATGCCCCGTGAAAAAAGTTTAGATTAAGAATGCTTTGACTGAACTATTATTGACGAGAGATAAAAATTGGATTGGTGGAGATCATTTTCCTTGAAATATTTTCTATTGTATCGTGGTTATACAACGGGATATAACAGAGATTATAAATGAAATTCGCTACTTATAAAAGTTGTATAAAAAATACTTTAATTGGATACAACTTCCAACGAAAATAAATGCTTATATTTTATGCTTTTTTATTTCACATCAGCCAGTTTCATAAGGATAAAATAAAAAAAAATTTTATTTTATAATATTTTCTGAATGAGATCTCAATGGCTAGTGGGGGAAGTAGGAAATTCTGTATGTTTATCCGAAATAACAGCGGCTCAGACACTCATTTTTCACACTTCTTGGATAAGTAGGAACTGCTGCATAGAGTAAGAATCGTGATTAAGCTGACCCAGATACTTGTGAGATCATACAACGATACTTGTAGAAATCCTTCTTAAGCGTAAATTTATCTTTGCACATATTACCCCAACCCCCATCCCTCCAAAAATGCATCTATTAACGAAATCACCAGATCAACTCAGGAGCTGAATGCATTTAATATACGAGAATTGAAGTTTACAAAGTAGCATAATGGCTTTTGGGTAAAATTTATACTTCAGTTTTGTAAATTTTGAAAATTCACTAGTTAAAGTCTTTAAACATTTCATTCAAGATCAGCAATTAATGAAATAGATAGGATACTATAAAGCCGACTTTAGGAATTCTTATCCTTCTGAAAATATGTATCAATGCTCTGGAACCTGAGATTTTATCCAGAGGAAGAATCTTCAAGAAAATTAATTGAATAAATAATAGTTTTATTTTATATAAAGAAATAAGACAATGCAGGAGGAAAAGTGATTTCAGAAGTATACATCATGAAGGAATAATAGTTAAATGGAATAATTCTTCCTAAAATTAATGTTCCATTATTATGTGAAATATATGATTCTAAACAGCTCTGTTAGGCCGAAATGCACGGTTATCAACAAATAATAGAATTTCATGTATATGAGATCAGGAATAAATAGGTTGCAAATACAGACACATAAATATAGGTACCATTAACAGGTTTTACAATGCAGCCAGAGTCAGAAAATATATCACAAAAGGTCATTTAGGAAGATCTAGAAGAATTTGATTAGGGTTAAATGTATATTATTATTATTATTATTATTATTATTATTATTATTATTATTATTATTATTATTATTATTATTATTATTATTATAACATGCTAAGCAGAAACCCTAGTTGGAAAAGGAGTATGCTCTAAGGCCAGTGGTTCCGAGAGGGAAAATAGCTCATTGAGAAAAGGGAGCAAGGAAAAAATTCTTTTAAGAAAGTGACAACATTAAAAGGAATAAATCCTTTATATTTTTTGAATTTTTTAACAAAAAAAGAGGAAGAGAAATAATATAGAATAGAGTCCCCAAATGTACACTGGAGCACGAAAAATCAAACTCATAACAGAGAAAGACCATGGTACACAGGCTATGGCACTATCCAAGAATATAGAACATTAGTTTGATTTTGGAGTGTCCTTCTTCTAGAAGAGGAGCTTGACATACCTAAAGAGCTTCTTTTGCCCGTATCATTAGGAAAGTGGCCACTGAACAGTTACAGTGCAGTAACCCTTTGGGTGATGAAGAATTGTTTGGTAATCTCAGTGTTATCTGGTTTGTGAGGACAGAGGAGAATATATAAAGAATATGACAAACTGTTCGGTAAGTGTGTGAACAAAAGGAAAATGAATCGTAATCAGAGAGAAGGATCCAATTTATTACTGTCCAGCCACTCAAAAGACGCAATAACTCTCTAACGGTAGTATCTGAAGCATATCAAAGCTGACCAGGTTTATTTTCGTTACGGGACTCTAAAACCACATCAAACTGAATAGCCTATGACTATGCTTACCTGGTTCATTAAACCACTCATTGTCTAATTCTATACCGGATTACCAATTGGGTAAGTAATTCAGTAATAGGAAACAAAGTGAAAGCAAAGAATTAAATGAGGAAGAATAACGGCTAAAATGGAATGAAGCAAATAGAAATTTGACTATATAGCATTAGTGATATAGATTATACAACCAGGCTTATGATAACCATCTTAATTTAAGAAATATATTTACAACTACCTTGACATTTTGAGTTTCCATTTATTTAGCTTTAAGATTAGAAAAATACCTTAACAATTTGTTTACGGTTGCATAATTATCGAACACCGCTGAAGAAAAGATTACCAGAAGTAGATCTACATCAAATCTTCTTCTTTGAGGTAGAGGTATAGTCTAGGGATATTTTAATATAGTGGATGATTATACACATTTTGGGTAGACGCAAAATTTAAAACTGATGCTTGATATAAAACCTCCACTAGACACACACACATACATACACGCACAAACACCCCCCCCCCCCCACACACACACACACACACACACACATATATATATATATATATATATATATATATATATATATATATATATATATATATATAGATTTATATATATATATATATTTTCATATATATGTGTATTATTATTATTATTATTATTATTATTATTATTATTATTATTATTATTATTATATATACGTATATATATATATATATATATATATATATATATATATATATATATATATATATATATATATATATTTATATATATATATATATATATATATGTATATATATATATATATATATATATATATATATATATATATATATATATATATATATATATATATAGATATATATATATATATATATATATATATATATATATATATATATATATATATATATATATATATATAACGCTTATCCCTCTATAGGTGCACAGTAGAGAAGTCGAGGAAACGCAATTAAATATTGTTGAATACATCATTAAAAACATGACCATACAAAAGAGTGTTATGAAAACTTTGATTATAGGAGATTCAAAAACAATTCATATGTTGAAGTTATTAGTTATATTTCTGTTTTTGGATCAAATTCGTCAATGTAAATTTGATATTCAATCTTCTTACTTTCAAACTAATCAGGAGACACCTTGTACACGCGCTACCTATTAATCAAGAAAAGGATTGTTTCATGGAGGAAAACCCTTTAATGGATAATGCTATATGAATAGAGATATTATAGACTACCCCAAAAAACAAAGATAATATAAAAATAACACACCTTCACTAAAATCATATATATACAGTTCAATTCTTTTGACGAAAACATCAAGCGTAGTCTAGTGAGGGTGCACAGTAGACAAGTCGAAAAAACGTAATTAATTATTGTTTAATTCATTATCAAAGACATGACCTTATAAAAGTGTGGTATGACAACGTTGTGTACTAGGGATTCAAAAACAATTCTATTGGTGGAATTATTATTTATATTTATATTTATGTATTTAATTCGTCAATGAAAATTTAATTTTCAGTCTTCTAA
>NC_090728.1:128699181-128711681 GCF_036898095.1 Palaemon carinicauda
AAGCTAAGACTTAACCTACCTGTTTATACTCTCCGAAAAAAAAAACGGAATTTTTTAGTATCACGCTTTTTTATTAATTTCCTTCAAACAGTCACTTTTTATATAATTCTTCTGATGCATTCCCTTTGAAAATATTTCTTTTTCACTTACTCAATCCAGTATAATATAGTAATTAACACATATGCTGACATATTTCTTGTTATATAATTTTTAGTACCATGGATATTAACTATAATTTCGTTCTACCCTTCTCCAGTGCTCTTTTATTTTTTTTTGTCTCTCCAATTGCAAAAATCTTCATCTTTTTTTGTTTTCCCCTTAACTTCAAGTCAATGTATATTGAAAGCTCCAAGAACATTAATTTCTATTTATGATTTTGTTTTATCTGTTATGCTTTTATCGCTACAAGACATCAGGGCACAACCTTACTATTTTAGGTCAGGTGTTATTATTTTTAGCCTTAGGAAGAGAGTCTCTTGGGATATAGATATTTTTTTTCTTCTATCAAGGGTTTGCATGATATTACCAAGCTCGTTTCTGTCCTTGAGTAGTTAACATCCTAACCCTAATGTGGTAATGCATATGTTTTACTACTGACAACTACCTCAAGAGTAGAGAGAGAGAGAGAGAGAGAGAGAGAGAGAGAGAGAGAGAGAGAGAGAGAGAGAGAGAGAGAGGAGAGAGAGAGAGAGAGAGGAGAGAGAGAGAGGATGGGCTGTAATATCCGAGTAGCATGAACGCTTCTCCCATAAGAATGCTCTTGCCGTTATGAATTACGAAATAAAAATAATTATATTTAACATAAAAGCTGAATTTATGGAACAGCTTGACAAAAGAAAAAGAATTTAAGAAAGACTTCGAAAGCTTTTAGTTATTTATGATAATAGTTTAAAGTACTTTCAATGGAATTCAGCTTCAAACCCGTATTTCTTGATAATGGGGAAGGTGGGGGTGGGGTGGGGTGGGGGTGGGGGGCATGTATGTAAGAAAGTTGGAATCACCTTCATAGATCGACTATGCTTAGTGGTATCTCAAAATAAATGGTAAAACGAACCAGAAATTATTGAAGTGCAATGGTATATGAAAACTATTTGAAGGAAGAAAGTTATCAATGAAAAGAATTAGCCAACATACTACTTGCTACTAAATATCAATAATTTTGGGAACATTGTTAAGAATCAATTAGGCTTCAAATAATCTGTATTTTTTTTTATAAATTGGATGAGTCATATGAATAAGAAAATTAAATCAAAGCTTTATTACAATCAAAGTAATTTCAAAATTTTTTACCTTCTAAAGGTGTAATTGTGATTGATCTACTGAAAAGCAATTTAATGTTTGATTTATCTATTTGAGCAGAAAAAACAATAAAAATCTAAAACTAGTCCTCATGGCAGAGATGAACAAATGACCGTATGGAAATCAAATAAACAGTATATGTTATAAATAAATTGATTATACAAATATATGATTATATTGAAAGAAAGAAGATACATCTGAAAATAAAACATAAAAGATGATATTTGAATAATTATAATACATCAAAACCAAATAATTATTGCAACATATGTTTTGCTGTCTTAGAAGGATTAGCAAAAGATTAAAAATAAATATAAAGGAAGGAAAATCACCCGGATATTAGTATTGCATTCATAATGCAATTTTCTGGTATATAATCCACGAGGGCAAAGTATACCCCGAATTGAATAAAACTAAAAAGATAAGAAACGTCTTCCTATTCCCCAGTTTCCTTCTCTGAAAATAAGATACAGAATTGAAATATGTTACAAAAGATTTGAGGATGTTACTCTCTCTCTCTCTCTCTCTCTCTCTCTCTCTCTCTCTCTCTCTCTCTCTCTCTCTCTCTCTCTCTCTCTCTCTCTCTCTCTCTCTCTTAAGAGTTTTATATACATACATATATATATATATATATATATATATAAATATATATATATATATATATATATATATATATATATTTATATATATATATATATATATATATATATATATATATAGATACATGGATATATAGATAGATAGATTGAAGAAAGATATAAATATATATATATATATATATATATATATATATATATATATATATATATATATATATATATATAAATATATATATATATATATATATATATATATATATATATATATATATATATATATATATAAATATATATATATATATATATTTATTTATATGTGGTGTGCGTGTATATATATATATATATGTATATATATATATATAATATATATATATATATATTATATATATATATATAATATATATATATATATATATATATATATAATATATATATAATATATATATATATATATATATATATTATGTATATATATGTATATATACATATATACATATATATATATATATAATATATATATATATATATATATATATATATATATATGTATATATATATATATTATATATATATATATATATATATATATATATAAATATGTATATATATATAGATATATATATATATATATATATATATATATATATATAGTATATATATATATATATATATGTATATATATATATATGTACATATTTATATATTATATATATATACTATATATATATATGTTCATATAAATATATATATATATATATATATATATATATATATATTATATATATATATATATATATGTTCATATAAATATATATATATATATATATATATATATATATATATATATATATATATATGTTTATTGCCTCTCAGCATCTTCATCGAATATTATACTAGTTTTATTCAAATTCTTCTAAGTCTTACATGTCTGCTTTCTCTGTTCAACTATTTTATAAGCTTTGTCATTTTTCCGAAGATTCACTACACTCAACTGTGTCATATGAAAATTTTATTTCGTTGAGTTATTCCCCATTGATGTTTATTTTTAGGGGGGGTGGGGGCCGGTGCATGATGTGAATTATTTACAAGAGATTGGGGATCTCCCTGTATACTTCCTTTCCTAACAGGAACTTTCGCACTATTTTGATATAGTTTTTAGGATTGCCATACTTCCTGTATAGAGATCTTTAATTGTTCTAACATAAGTTTCATTTATTCATTGTCTTTTTAGGGTTTTTTTGCTGCTTAGGTTTTGACAGAATCATAAGATTTCTCCTAGTTTACAGATGATATAAAGCAGTTTGTCCTAGTCTGTTGATTTTTTCATTAACTGGTTAAGTACGTGAATAAGGTCAGCTACTGAATACTTACTTCTTAAACCAGCCTGCTCGCGTGTGCAAAAGAAAAGAAAAAAAAAAAAGGGTGTGGAGGGAGGAATTTCCAATAACTACGGAAGGTTCGTAGATATCTTTTTATTCTGATAAAACTATACAATACACAAATAGTTGATTATAGAGAGTCATGGTGGTGGTGAATTGGTTCATATTAACATTTAACATTAGTTCTCCTAATCCACATAATATGTGATATATAAACATTATTGAGCTGCCCCGTGAAACAACAAATATTTCGAATCAGAATGCTTCAACTAAAATGATATTGACGGTTAGACGAAAACTGGATTAATAGAGATAATTTTTCTTGCAATATTTTTCCCATATGTCATCGTTATACAGATGGATGCAAAACAGAATATTAATAAAATCAGTTTTTTTAAAAAACGTTATATTGACAATATTTTTTATTGAAGAAAGCTTTCAACGTAAATGTATAACTGTTATTTAGGCTTTAGTTTGTTTTTACATCAGCTAGTTTTACGAGGACAAAATAGATATAAAATTATTCACATGATAATGAAAAGCTATATAGGCAGATCTCAGAGGATTTCATTACGGTTAACTGTAGATTATTATTATTATTATTATTATTATTATTATTATTATTATTATCATTATTATTATTATTATTATTATTATTATTATTATTATTTGCTAAGTAACAACCCTAGTAAGAATAGAAGGATGCCATAAACCTAGGGATTCAAAGAGGGAAAATAGCCCAGTGAGAAAAGAAATAAGGAAAAATTAAATATTTCTAGAAAGTAAGAGCATTAAAGGAATATGTCCTATGTAAATTATGAAAACTTTAATAAAACGAGAGAAAGAGAAATGAGATAGAATAGTGTGCCCAAGTGTACACTCGACCACAAGAAATCTAACTCAAGACAGTGGAAATCGATGGTACAGAGGCTACGGCACTATTCATGACTTTAAAACATTGAATTGATTTTAAAGTGTCTTCTCATACAAGAACTACTTACCATAGCTAAAGAGCCTCTTTTACCCGGACCATGAGGAAAATGGCCACTGAATACTTACAGTACACTAACCCTTGGGTGAAGAAAAATTGTTTGTTAACATCATTGTTATCAGGTGTATGTGGACAGGAGAATATGAGAAGAGTATGACAGACTGTTCAGTGTGTTTAAGCAAAGGGAAAATGAACTGTAACCACAGAAAAGGATCCAATGTATTACTGTCCGGCCAGTCAAAAGACCCAATAACTCTCTAGCAGTAGTATCTCAACGGGTGGCTGGTGCCCTGGAAAACCTAATACCCATGAAATCAGTTATGAAGTATATCAAAGCTTATTACATAATTGATTATGTTCTTTACGGTTCTCTAAAACCACATTAAATTGAATATCCTATGACTATGCTTATCTGGTTCTTTAAACCACTTTTCATCTATTTCTACACCGGCATACCAATTGGGTAAGTAATTCAGTACTAGGAAACAAAGTGAAAGCAAAGAATCAAATGTAAAGGAATAGCTGTTAAAATAAAAGGAGGAAAACAGGAAAATTAAACAGATGGCTTTTGTGACATAATCTATAAAATAAGGTTCATGAAAACTATCTCAGTTTGAAAGAAAAATTTACATTTACCTTGACATTCTTTATTTCTAACTATTTAGCTGTATAATTGAAAAAAAATCCTTTTACAATTTGGTTAGAGTTGCATCCTTTTTTAACCTCTCTAAAGAAAAGATTATTAGAATCAGATCTATATTGTATCTAGTCCTTTGAGGTAGAGTTGCAGTCTGATAATATTTAAATGTAGTGGATGAGCCACCAAATTTCTAGCAGATGCAAATATTAAAAATGAAGCGTGACATAAAACCTCCAATGAAAACACACACACACACACACACACACACACACACACACATATATATATATATATATATATATATATATATATATATATATATATATATATATATATATATATACACACACTTAAATTCTTGTGACGAAAATATCAAGTGTGGTCTAGTGAAGGTGCACAGTAGACAAGTCGTAAAAACGTAATTAGCTATTGTTTAATACATTAACGAAGATATGACCTTACAAAAGTGTGTTATGACAACGTCTGTATTAGTGTGTACTACCCATGTGTCACATGATCGTACATAGTAACGACATTTCCTTGTTTTTGTATATATTGTCGATTTCTCTTCGCGCTCCCCTCGCACTGACAGCAACTTGCATCAACCTATCTGCTTTTCTTTTTGTTAACTTTCAACAAAACCGGTTGAATGTTGGACAAGAAATAGCCTGTTGTATTTTGTGACCTTCTTACCGGGATTTTCTGTGCATATAAACTCGATGTTCTGTAATAAAGTTTTGAGTCACAACCTACTCATGGCCCGTCTCAAGTGACTCAAAACCAATTCTGTCGGTAGAGTTATTATTTATATTTGAACTTAGGGATTGAATTCGTCAATGTAGATTTGATATTCAGTCTTCTTAACTTCAAATATATCAAAAGACACTTTATACACGCAACATATTCCGAAATAAAATGATGGTTTCATGGAATAAAAGCTTTTGATGGATATTGCTATATGAATATAAATATTATAGACTTCCCAAAAATACAAATATAACATGAGAAAAAAAAAGAAACTCTGAACGGGAACCTTCTTCCAAACATTGATTGTAAAAGGGCAGAGGGAAAAGTCATAAAGCTAAGCAAAAACCCAGTACATGACCCAAATACCAACATTTACAGTACTAAGCGTCCACTGGGAAAGGTGAAGTTTTGTTGAGAGTTGACTTATGTTCGTGTTTATATTCTTTTATTTTGTTTTTGTTGGGAAAGTCCTGCCCCACTTTTCCGTGAAATACCGATTATAGCATCTTATTCAGGTGTTCAAAGGAAGCAAGAAAAATCTCAAACATAAGGGACTCCATAAAAATGTGGTTGAAAATAATAAAGAGGAAGTATCCAGGAACATTGCTTTCATAATATTTCCTTTTTTTTTAATTCCTTTTCCCTGAGGATTCATATCCTCTGGAGTATTTCTCTTGTATTTATTTTAATATGGGTACAAATTATAACTAAAAAAAAACTTAATTTCTTTCTCAAATGATGTATATCCTTTCGGCTATTTTAAAAATGTCACAATCAAATGTTTTACCTTTGACTTTTGATAAATGCGTAAATATAATTCATCTTTTATAATAAGGCAGCAGCACTCTCCTGTTTTATTTTCATTGCAACAGTTTCAAAGCAGTAATTTCTACTATATTCACTTTATAAGCCTCAGAACAAGATACAATGTAAAAGTCAAGAGTCCGTACTCTACTTGCACAATGACATGTCGTGTTGGATTTCTTAGACTTTAGATGTAATGCATGTATTCATGATTCTTTACTTTCAAAGTCTTATTTCACTAGAATATGTAGATGAAGAATTATAATGAGAGTAAGTTTACGAAATAACTTTTATTTAATAAAAGGAGATAGAAGGTGTTAATAATCCATTAATGATGTAACAACTTATTACAGAATCTACATTTAAAAGACATCCGTTTTTTTCCGCAATTACGTAACAACTATTATTACAGTTAGAGGGTAACTATAATCAATCATACCATACTTCATTTACACTTTACTTGATAACAAGTATCGATATGATTTGTAGAACTGCCACTGTAATTATAGGAAATCTTTATCTTTATAATCTACCGTAACTAACATAATTCTGAATAGAATAATGAAACGGGGGAATACAAAAACAAGCTAAATGATTACTTTAAGACTGCTCGTTGTTATGTAAGTGAAATGAGTAATTTCAAGTAGTATTCTGCTTGTTTAGTACGATTTTGATATCTATATCCATAAGCAAAAGGTAGGTTCTGAAATGAGGTCATATATCCCAAAGCATAACACCTTTATAAACTCGATATGAAAATAGTCAGAAACTCATTTCATACACTTGATCAAACAAGCTTCACAAAAAAATAGATTAAAGCTTCAATTATTTTGGGAACGGTGAAGTGTGTTTAACCTTCTCTTAAAAGGTGGCATTTAGTTTACTTGAAGTGATCAACCTGATTTCATGATACTTAATGTTCTTATAATATTTGAATAAAAAAAAATCAAGATAATATAGCTTTATGCTGCAACATCTTATTTTATAATTGGCCCTTTGATTACTAAAGAGCAGTAAAAGCGATTATTAGGATAGCTTTTGAAACTTTTTCGGTTATTGCCATTAAGAAATCAAACGATGAAAAGTAATGTAAATTGTCATATGCAATTAGACAGGTTAAGATTGCAAACGATTATTGTAGATTGGAATGGTAGAGTGAAAATCAGAGGATATTTCAGGACGAAACGGTCTCGGGGAAAACCGTTCTTTTGCGCGAAAAAATACAATAAAAAGGATGTTCCCAGCTCGAACAAGATTATGCTAACCAAATACGGGCAATATCATATCTATGAACATTATCAGCGTTATTTGGTACTGGAAGTGTTGGGTATACATCGTGGAAGATGTTCAAAAGAATTTTACAATATGCAAAAAGTTGTGCGGATATACCGTCGGCTAGATATAAACTTCGTAAGGTGTGTGTAGGGAACACATTTGTTTCTCTGATATTACGTTAGTTGTGTTTCTACTTAAAAGCTGAATGTTGCACGTGATGGTAAAACAATAAGTAGAACGCGAAATCTAATCTGCTTTCAACAGTCAATCACACACACACAAATACACACACACACACACACACACACACACACATACACACACACACACCACACATTGAGATACTACCACTAGAGAGTTATGGCGTATTTTGACTGGCCAGACTGCAATATATATATATATATATATATATATATATATATATATATATATATATATATATATATAAATATAAATATATACATATATATATATATATATATATATATATATATATATATATATATATATATATATATTTATATATACATATATTACATAAGTATATATAAATATATATATATATATATATATATATATATATATATATATATATATATATATATATATATATACATATACATATATTACATAAGTATATATATATATATATATATATATATATGTATATATATACATATATTACATAAGTATATATAAATATATATATATATATATATATATATATATATATATATATATATATATATATATATATATATATATATATATATATATATAAAGAGAGAGAGAGAGAGAGAGAGAGAGAGAGAGAGTCATAAACCGTATATATATATATATATATATATATATATATATATATATATATATATATATATATATATATATATATATATATACATATATATATATATATATATATATATATATATATATATATATATATATATATATATATATATATATATATATATATATATATACAGTGATACCTCTGGATACGAAAGTTTCTGCTTACGAAAAATTCAGGATGCGAAAAGTGATTCAAAGATTTTTATGCCCCAGTATACGAATAAAATTCCAGGATACGAAAACCTTACAAGATCCCAACTCTTCGCCGAGAGTAATTTAAAAAACGCGCGCCGCCAGACTTTGAACTTGGGTAGACTCGCTTACAGCCTCCTGCTCACCCATTGGTTATCTCCCTACTCAGACGCTAGCTGACACCATAAGATCCTGCTTTCCTATTGGACGGCAACTATCCCAGCTTGCTTACGCACGGGCGTTCATCTCTCTCTCTCTCTTTTCGTTCCGACCGCGGTATCGTTAACAGACATTGTGTGCTTTCGCTTGTTTGACGTAGTGTTAATATACAGTACATTCGTACGCCACATGTTATCGTTATTAAACATTCGTTACTGTGCACTGTACTGTATTAATGTTTACTATACATAGTACTGTATATAACGTACGTAGTGTATTATATTACGTATTACTGTAGCCATGGGTCCCAAGAATGTTGCCGAAGGAAAGAAGAAGAAGACGATGCTCTCGATGGAGACGAAACTTGAAATCGTAAAAAAGTACGAGTCTGGCATGCGTTTAAGTGCGATCGCCAAGGAGTATGGCCGGAATCCATCTACGATAGGCACCATCCTAAAGCAGAAGGCGGCCATCAAAGCAGTGACACCTTCTAAGGGCGTCAGTATTTTCTCCAACAAGAGAACCCACGTGCATGACGAGATGGAGAGGCTGCTTCTTGTGTGGATCAAGGACAAAGAGATCTCAGGAGACACCATCACTGAGACTACAATTTGCCAGAAGGCCTCCGCCATTTTCGGTGATCTCGTGCGTTCTCAGGCCGAAGAAGGGGCAGGAGAAGGAACATCCCAGCAGGAGCCCCCAGAGTTCAAGGCTTCTCGTGGGTGGTTCGAGAAATTCAAGAAAAGGACTGGCATTCATTCAGTGGTACGGCATGGGGAGGCAGCCAGCTCGGACACGAAGGCCGCCGAAGCCTTTGTTAAGACGTTCGACGAGTTGACTCTGCAGGAAGGCTACAGTTTGCAGCAAGTTTTCAATTGCGACGAAACTGGACTTTTTTGGAAGAAAATGCCTCGTCGGACGTTCATCAAGGCGGAGGAGAAGAGGCTACCTGGACAATAGCCTATGAAGGACAGGCTTACCCTTGCTTTTTGTGCAAACGCCAGTGGGGACTGCAAGATAAAGCCCCTGCTGGTGTACCATTCAGAAAATCCCCGAGCCTTCAAAGCCCACAAAGTCATCAAGGAGAACCTTCCCGTGATGTGGAGGGCGAATGCTAAAGCCTGGGTAACAAGGCAACTTTTCATTGACTGTCCGAAAATATTTGGAAGAAAAGCTCCTCCCTATGAAATGTCTGCTGGTGTTGGACAATGCTCCAGCTCACCCTCCTGGCCTCGAGGAATATCTTCTGGCCGAGTATTCCTTCATAAAGGTCCTATATCTAACGCCTAACACCACCCCTCTCCTCCAGCCCATGGACCAGCAAGTTATTTCAAATTTTAAAAAATTGTACACGAAGCATCTCTTCCAGAGATGTTTCCAAGTCACAGAGAGTACAAACCTCACTCTGCGTGAATTTTGGAAAGATCACTTTAACATCGTGATATGCCTCAAACTCATCGATCTCGCTTGGCAGGAAGTTTCGAGGCGTACCCTGAACTCATCTTGGAGGAAGCTGTGGCCTGATGCTGTCTCTGCACGAGACTTCGAGGGGTTCGGGAAGCCTGGAGGCGAAGCCGAGATCGTTGACGATCCTGAACCAATTCAGCAGTCTGAGGTGGCTGACATCGTACATCTTGGTACGTCCATGGGGCTGGAAGTTAGCGCGGAGGATATAGATGAACTTATCGAGGAGCACCACGAGGAGTTGACAAAGGACGACCTGAAGGAGTTGGAGACAATGCAAGTGAGTAATGTTAAAGAGCAGTTCTCTAGCGGTGATGAGGAGGATGTTACACCTTTGAAAACGGCAGACATCAAGGAAATTCTCGCATGTTTCCATAAAATGGCAGACTACGTCGAAAAGGAACATCCAGAAAAAGTTTATACCAACCGTGCGCTTCAACACTGCAATGACGTTTGCCTAACGCATTTTAGAAATGTGTTGAAAAGTAGGCAGAAACAAGCTTCAATGGATAGTTTCTTATTAAAGAGGCCAGCGGTATTAGTAGGCCAAGACGAAGGTGAAAGTGAAGAAAAGAAACAGAAAAGAGGAAGGAATGAAGAATTAGAAGGTGAAAGTAAAGAAAAGAAACAGAAAAAAGAAAGTGATGAAGAAGTAGAAGAGATTTAGAAAAAATGAAAAACGTAAAGTTATAAAAAAGCAAAAAAAAAAAAATTCAATTTTAAGTTTTATGTTACCGTTAAGTGTTAAAGTAATTTTTTCTTTCATTTTATAGTTTTCCATTCGTAATGTTGAGTGTTAATTATTTCTGCCATTTTTTTATTTCGTAAAGTTTAAGTGTTAATGTGTTAAGTGTGTAAATTACTGTACGTAGTCTGTCACTTGTTACGTTTTCTGCCTTATGCCATCCTCCTCTGCCGCGACTTCGCTATCGGACATCGTCTCAATCAAAAGGTAAGTTTCAACTTTTTTGTTACACTAATTAACTGTAACGTTTTTTTGAGAGTATCAATCCTTAATTTTGGTGTATGTACAGGTAACAATACACCTTCACTGATCCAAATGCTTTACATACAGTACCGTAACTTTTATACAGCAGTAAAGAAAACAGACCGTTTTCTTAGGGCTTGGGGGGGATAACTAGGCTATAACTACATTATTGAATAATCTCATAGTGGTTTCTGGAATGGATTATTGAATGATAGAAATGGCTGCATTGCATGTTTATTACTACAGTTTAGCGTGTTTATGGAAGAAGAGGTGTCTTCTCGTAAGGCTTAGAACGGATTAGGCTATTTACATGTAAAACGCGACTCAGGATATGAAAAAATCAGGATACGAAACCGTATCCAGAACGGATTTCTTTCGTATCCTGAGGCATCACTGTATATAAATACATATATATATATATACAGTTTATCTCTCTCTCTCTCTCTCTCTCTCTCTCTCTCTCTCTCTCTCTCTCTCTCTCTCTCTTTATATATATATATATATATATATATATATATATATATATATATATATATATATATATATATATATATACAGGTATATATATATGCATATTTAGTTATTTATTTATGAATTATTACGGCTGAATAATTATATAAATTCCTGGGCTCCAAAACTCAGATGATTATTTTACATGAGCCAGTTACAATTGAAAATTAATACCCAAGCTCTTAGAATATTACGCAATTCCCAGACAACTATATATAAAAACAATGAATATCCATAGATGTCTTACATGACACTCAAAACAAAACTAGGTGCTTACCTATGTGAACTATTCTAAGCCATCCTCTTACTTTGTTTCTTTGGATTACGAGCAAAAACCTGATAGAAAATAATGCTAATCGAAATAATACACACGTTACAAAAATAAATTTATTCTGTATAAAGTTAACAATAATACAGACGAATTAATGCCAGAATCAAATCACTCGAAATACTAAAACAGAACAAAACATTAGACCAAGACGAGAAAATAATTCTGTATAAAAAATGTACAACCACTTGATTCAATGGAAATGAATTTATGAAAATATTTAATTTTGATGATTAACAGTGAAATCTACATATATGTGACTGTCATGCTTCG
>NC_090728.1:128726681-128734181 GCF_036898095.1 Palaemon carinicauda
TACATATATATATATATATATATATATATATATATATATATATATGTATATATATATATATATATATATATATATATATATAATATATATATATATATATTGGTGTGCTACTTTTATAAGCACACATTGAGTATGTGTTGTTTCAGATGTGTATAGCTGGATAACAGAGTACATCTTATTAGCTTTAAAAGTATTTATTAGTAAAAACAACAGAGTTAAACATCTCCATCACTGGAGGGAGCTGGGTTGGTCAGATTACCAATTCTGGTGAAGTATAGATATGAACTGACTAACTTATCGATATCACAGATATCGTATGCTTAGTTTATATAAGTTTCGTCACAATCTCGGAAGACACCTACATCCGGTGACGTCACAAACTTTCACACGCTGAGGCATGGTATTGACAGTTAAGAAAAATTTCACATTGTTGAGGCTGCATTGTACGTCCTGTTTATGATTTGAATGACTACAGCAAGTCCCACGGCTAGCACCTTCATCCAACATGACATATTACGTCATGTGTTTTAAACATGTAATATTAACTATTTTAACTATTACATAAGCTCGGCCAGCTATCCCAATTTTTTCACAAAAATTTAACAACAAGCCAAAACATGGTTACTAGGTGTGACTGGACATATGTATTATTCTTTGTTTAACTTTAGCCATAATCAAACGAGGACGAATGTCCAAATAGGGACATTAAAAAATAATAACAACAATGCATATGAAAAAGATATTACCAAAGCAAAAAAAAAAAAAATGCATGATAAAATAAAGATCATATATATGGTACATTGCTAGCAAATGATTATATGGTACCAAAAAAAAAAACTACTGACTTATATATGATTCGGTAACTTGTTAAAGAATAATTGTTACCTTTGTCAGAAACATATATTAACATAATACTCAATTTTTTAGTGCACAAACACGAATTCCTGGTACGTACACGTACCACGGTTTCGTACATATATATATATATATATATATATATATATATATATATATATATATATATATATATTTATATATAGGGCTGATATATTTTATTAGATGCCCAAAGATTCTGTTATATATTTTTTTTTCTCTATTTTCTTTTTAACATTCCGGCTTATATATTTTTATTAGATGCCGAGAGAAAAAATGATTTATATCTTTTTTTTTTTTAAATGTTGTTTTAAATGTATTTTTAACAATGCAAATGTAGAAAATTACTTCAATTACATATTACTAGCGTACTAACAGCTTTTCTTACAAACACTTTCCGACAATTTACTCCTTTAGCGAATGAGGTGGCCACTCAAACGGCTTTAAACTGAATCAAATACGGAGTATTGTCGGGACAAGGCGAAACATTCTTTTGTAGCTGCATGCTGTGCCGTAATCTACGACAAACAAGGATGTTCACGGCGATAAATATCACCACCGTGAAAGCCAGACCTGCTAGTAGTATGGGGTGAAGTATTTCCTTATAAGTCGGTGACAGGTGGTCCCTTTCGGTAAGCTTCATCAACCGCTTTGCAACCTGTCTGTTATACGGGAGAGGGAGTGCTGGCATTGTAGAGGTCCACGTGAAGTTCGCGAAGTAGGCTCGTTCTCTGATGAGTGTCCGTAGACCAGTCACCATGGAATTAGGGGAAGTCCCGATAAAACCATCTGCTGCGACGAAGATGTTGGTGAAGGACGTGGATCCGTCAGGGCATGATACATTGAAGCCGTCCTTGTCGTATCGTATCCACGAGCCATTGTTCAGTCTGCAATTGAACTCATTTGTGTCAAAGGGATAAAGCTTATCCAGACAATTTTCACTTGTATGGGAGAGAGCACCGTGTAGCACTATACCTAACTCGCATGAATCCATTAAGTTTTTATGGAATTCAAATGAGTCAGCTGTACATATTTTTCTATCCATTGCGTCTGAACAGTGAGTTAATTGATTTAAGTCTTTAATGACCGTATATGTTTCCTTGTCTGGGGAAATCAATACGTGTCCTGTCAAACTGGATATTACTGATTTGAGTGATTCGTCATGAAGTCGGAAATGGTGATATCCTGTAAGATTGCCAGGCATCAGAAGAATCAAAGGGAATTGTAATCATAATCTTGTTATTATCTACGTTTACTGTAATTAGGCTGTAATAAAATTCTAACCTATGTTCGTCTAACAAAGGAACATAGCCTAGTTTATCCCTTCCGTTCTCCACAATTAACTTTAAGTAACTTATAGGCAACAAATGGGGCGACAGTACACCTTTAGTTGCTAACGTGATAGCTTCTACATAATCCTTGGATTTCTCAATGAATCTATCTCTGAATCATAATACGTTAATGTTGTCCAACAAATCCTGTACTTCCACAATCTGAACGATATTATTTGAATGTTCATTTACTAAATCCATAATTTTATTGATTGAAGCTAACTGATTCCTTAGTTCTGACATAATCAATTCATCTTCATGAGTCCAAGAACTCAATTTTCTTATTTTGATTACTAATTTTAAGACGATTGGAAATCCTAACCTAAACTTGCAACAGACCCAAAAATGTTTAATGCAGCATAAATAAACGGATTCCGTCTTTCTTTATGTTCGTGTCCTACAGTCCACATCAAAAGGTCATAAGCCAAAGATCCTGTCTCGTCAGTCTTATTTTTCAAGTCATCAGATAGCATCTCTGCAACTTTTAATGTTGATCCAAGCAAACTCTCTGTAGTCAAATGAAAATGTCTTCTATGCAACTCATCCAATGAGGCAGAAAACCTTGAAATGGCGATTCTTAAGCTAGGGACATCATTCTCTTGAAGAAAAATTGCTTGCATATTCACTTCTACAAGTACGTTGGTTGATGTAACAAAAATGTCTTCTTGTCTTTCAACTATAGTGCCATATTTAAAATTTATACTTTTAGTTTTAGAGCTCATCCCACACGAGAAAAATGTCTGAGCGAACAGTATCACTCCCAACAACAAAAAATTCATCTTGGAAACCTGTAACGAGAAAAATATATGTAATTACTCCTGTATTAAAAAGAAAAACTTTTAATCACATAAAATAAAAAAAAAAGTTTCCCTCACTTCTTTTCCTCTCTTTTCTTTTTAATTTCTTATGTGAGCCAATGGTACTATTCTCTCATCCGTGGGTTGGGATTACGTTTTGAACTCTAAACCTATTGGCCGTTAATGTTTCCAAATGTTAAATGGGCCTTCAAACTTAGGTGTTAGTTTATAATTGAGCCCTTTTTTGTACATTAATTTGAATATATACGTTATCACCCACGGTATATGTTTTAGTTGGTTTCGCTGTTTTATCATGATTCCTTTTCATTATGATTTGTGATTCTTCTAAATTCGTTCGAAGGATATCATATCGACTTATACTTGCATTTATACATTCTTTGAAAGGATTTGAAAGATTAGTTGTAGGCGTTAATACATGGAAAGGCGTTCTAACTGGGGTACCATACAATGCTTCATGCGGTGACATTTTAATTGATATATGATATGAATGATTCAGAGTACTCAGTGTCGCCGGTATTGCAATATCCCAGTTGGGGTCTGATCCCCCTAGTGTTACTCTTAATATATCTAATACCTTCCTATTTGCTCTTTCCACTAGCCCATTCGACTCTGGGTGATATATCATGGTATTTATTTTCTTTATGCTGAGGAATTCACAACAATGAGGTAAGAAAGTGATAATTAAATTCTCCCACCCGAGTCTGAGATTATCATGTGTGGAATTCCATGTTTACAAATGTAACACTCGTAAAACTTCCTAGCGCATTCAATCGCAGTTTTAGTTTTAAGCGCTATTAGTTCTGTATATCGATTTAAAGCATCTATATTTACTAAGAGGTGCTTATTTCCTCTGTCTGACTCGTAAAATCCTGTTAACAAATCTAAATGTATTCTTTCAGAGGGTTGATTGGGCACAGGATAAGCTCCTAGGCTGACAGGTGTTTTCGTATGCCCTTTTTGAATTTCCTGACATGTGCGACAATTAGCTATGTGTCTTTTTATATCTGTAAGCATCGTATGCCAATAAAACAATGATTTGGCTTTTTGTGACATTAATGAGAACCCCGGGTGGCCATGTAATGGATTTGAATGCAACCAATTCAGGACAGTGGAAATAAGTGAGATTGGTACTACTACCTGGTCGTTAGTTACATGTGGTATATTGCAGGTTTTCTTTGTCACAGTCCTACACAGAATATTATCTTTGATTATATAATTCTGATGCTTATACTTGATATATTCCTTTTCCTTATGATTGCCTTTCAAAGCATTATAATTGTTTCTATTTTCTGATCTTTTCTTTGCTCATTCTGTAACAATTCAGCGCTCCAGCCTAAATCTTCTTGTTCAGATATTGTTTTTACAATAGGCATGGATGTTGATATATCTATTAATTCAGCTAAAGGCTCCGTACAAGATGACACGGAGTTGCGTGATAATGCATCCGCAATGATATTTGCTTTCCCAGGTAAATACCCGATTCTTGCGCCAAAATCTTGAATGATCAAATGCCACCGAGTTCGTTTAGGGCTGTGGTTGAAGCCTTTAAAGAACTCTGTTAGTGGTTTATGGTCAGTAAGAACCTTAACAGGATAACCGTAAATTATGAACTTAAAATGCACTAGCCAATTAACAATAGCTAGCCCTTCCTTGTCTATTACTGCATACTTTCTTTCGGAAGTTCTCAATTTTCGAGAATAGAAAGCTATCGGGAAAAATTGTTTATCATATTGCTGAAGCAATACCCCTCCTACTCCTAAGTCTGAGGCGTCTGTTGCAATGAAGAATTCCTTACCGAAGTCAGGAAATTTTAAGATAGGAGAACTACACAGTTCATCTTTCAAAGTATTAAACGCCTGTTGATGTTGCTCAGACCACATGAAATCTACGCCCTTCTTCGTAAGATTAGTTAAAGGAGCGGCTATTATTGAATAGTTGCGTATAAAACGCCTGTAATAGCCACTACAACCCAGAAATTGCTGTATTCCCTTGACATTAGTAGGTATTTGAAAATTACGTATAGCCGACACCTTATCATGGACTACTTTAAGACCTTGGCTTGACACCATGAAACCCAAATATATTAATTCTATTTTGAAAAATTCACACTTACTAATCTTTACCCTTAAGTTATGTTGTCTTAATCTCTGTAGTACTAGTTCTAACTTACGTAGATGTTCTTCTAAGGTGTTGGAAAAGATTACAAGATCATCCATATAGGCATGCAATATATCCCCTAACAAGTCTCCAAACACTATGTTAATCATTCTTGTAAATGTTATAGGAGCACAACGTAAACCAAAAGGCATCCGTAAAAATTCATAATGTCCCCTGGCTGTACTGAAGGCTGTGTATGGGATACTATCTTCTTCTAATGATATCTGGTGAAAGCCTTTAAGTAAGTCCAAACTGGTAAAATATTTATTCTGACCTAACAAAGACAAAATATCGTCAGTACATGGCACTGGGAATCGATCAGGGATCGTTTCCTCGTTTAGACGACGAAAGTCGACGCAGATACGCCATGTTCGATCTTTTTTTCGGTACAACTATTAAGGAAAATTATAAGGGCTGTTTGATTTCCTAATGAATCCTTCTTCTAGCATTTTACCTACTTTCATCATTTATTTCATTCTGGAATTTCATAGGGAGTCTGTACGAGGGTACATAGATAATTTTCTGCTTGTCCTTTAACCTTATTTGATGCTCGATCACATCTGTTTTTCCTAAGGAGCCATCCGTAGTGGAAAAAAAATCATGATATTTAGTTAAAAGTTCAAAAATTTTCTGCTGAATTTCTTCGTCTTGAATGTCCTTATTGATTTTATTTTTAATAGATCGCAAAAGGGATTCATCTGCAACTGATTGTGAGTGATTGATTTCAGCAACGGTAAGAATACAATGTTTATAAACTTCTACATCCAAGATATGTTGATTTTTGTGAATTACTAAAGTATTATTTAAATGATTACAGACTTCAATATTACATTGTTGATGTGAGCCTACTGTATAAATAGCTTGTGTGACAGACAATCCGTTAGTTTTCAAAGTATCGGAAAGGAGTAATATTTCAGATCCCGGTAATGTTTTCTTTATTTGCACTATTAAATTCGAAGGTTCATTTGGTTCGATAGATTGCGTGCAAGATGATATTACGGGTGAACGAGAATTCTGCTGGGTCGCGTATATTATATCTTTATTAGTGAGACAAGTTATTGGTTCTTCAACATACGTTACGGTTACATTTGTCGTCTCCTTTTTATCCAAAACTGATTTTAAGGTATTAGAAGACTTATAGAATTTCCCTTTGATATACACGCCGTGCTTGGCAGGGGCTAAGATAATGTTTTGATTTCCCATAGATGGGTATCCTATAATTACAGCTGGATACATATTAATGTTTTTTACAACAACAAATATATCGGCAAACGTGCGATTACCGACTCTGAACTGAACATGAGTTATGCCTATGACATTTAATTCATCATTTCCTATACCCGAAAGTCTAATTCCGGATATTTCAATCGGAAAGTTCGAAAACAACAAATGATGTGTCTTCAAATCCATGATATTACGTGGACTACCAGAGTAAAAAAATAACGTAAAGGATTTGTGTTCTAAATTTACAGCATATAAGGTTGGCCGTAACTCATTTTGGCTTATTATTGTATGAATTCGTTGCAAATCTACGGGAGCATGCACTGTTTTACTTAATTCGGCCGTGTGTTTCATAGGAAAATCTATTGTCTCACAATTATCTGATAAAACATTAAACTGATTATTCAATACTATTGATGTTGACATGAATGACCTTGACCCAACATCACTCTCTTCCCCTCTAGAGTTAACTATGTGGTATTTGCTTTGCTCTGCACATTCTGAAAATTAGTCTGACCTTACGAGGTCTGGTTTGACGACCCAGGCTCAGCGATATTTGAAGAAGTGTTTGTTTGTTTTGGACTCTGAACTGCATTGACATTTGGTTGTTTCTTCTTATTGTTAAAATGAGGATTTTTCTTTTTATTTCCATATGGAACTGACTGTGGAATTGACTGTGTATTTCTGGGATATTGTTGTGTCTTACGCGAGTAACATTGACTATATGAATGTGTTGCAGTGTTGTGAATCGAGCAAAATTTCGTTCTGCAGTCTGCGCTTAAGTGACCTTGACGTTTGCAGTTATAACACGTCATTCCCGCTACCTGACTGTTAACTACGTTCACTGTTTGTGGCTTTGTTTCATTCTTTGCAAAAACTTGAGTTAACACGGGATCGAGATCTGGACACTTGGACATGTGTTTCTTTATCTGTTTATAGACATCCAATTCCGTACTTGCAGGCGTTAACTTCTTATCAAAACTCCGCACTAAAGCTTCAGGCAACATAGGTGTCATGCAAGTTAAATACATTAATCGTAAAAAATCTTTCACGGAGATGTTATCGCTAGTAACCCAAGTGGAATGACCTAAAATGTCCTG
>NC_090728.1:128739181-128744181 GCF_036898095.1 Palaemon carinicauda
ACACCGTGAAAATTACATCTGCTTTGCACAGTCAATTGCACATATGTACACAAATACACAAACACAAACAAACACACACAAATATATATATATATATATATATATATATATATATATATATATATATATATATATATATATATATATATATATATATATATATATATATATATATGTATATATATATATATATATATATATATATATATATATATATATATATATATATATATATATATATATATATATATATATATATATATATATATGATAAATTCTTGCACATTTGGACGTGGTTTTCATATTCAAATAAGCCATATATTTTTGCTACATTGATGTCAGGATTCTCTTAACGACCTCGGGATCAAAGCCCCAGGCAAAATCACACAAACACAAAAGCTTGTGACCGGCCGGGAATTGAACCCTGGTCCGGCAAACTTGTAGAGACAGTGACTAAACCACTAGGCCCAATAGTATAGTCACTGTCTTTACAAGTTTGCCGGACCAGGGTTTGATTCCCTGCCGATCACAAGCTCTAGTCTTTGTGTGATTCCGCCTAGGGCTTTAATCCCGAGGTCGTTGAGAAAAGACAGACATTATGGTAGCAAAACTATATGGCTTAATTGAATATATATATATATATATATATATATATATATATATATATATATATATATATATATATATATATATATATATATATATATATGTATATATATATATATATATATATATATATATATATATATATATATATATATATATATATATTGTTAGTAATGGCGGTCATTTTGCCACCGTTTTCAAATAACAAAAGACCCCGCCAGCAAGCATGAGTCAAAATGCCACGAGTTTTGGGACCCTACCCAGAATCTCACCCCCCTCCAACCATCCTATACCAGTCTACTCCCCCTGAGATCTCAATTTCAGCTACCTTCTACGAGTCACGTGACAACATCGAGGTCCCAGGAGAAGGAGGGAAGCGAGCTGTGAAGGATGTGGGGACACGTGATCAAGCCTGACCAATAGGACAGCGGTCAGGCCAATCCCCGCCACCCCCACCCCCAATTGGGGGTCAAGTGGGGTTGATCTACCCAGGGAAAACTGGAGATCTTTCTTCTTTTCTCAACCTCCATGAGGATAACATCTCCTCTTCTTTCTTCACTCAACGTCCTTGAGGGAACACCATCGCGCTTCACCCTCATGACATCAGGGAGGCAGGACCTCTGTCTACATATCCTTCCATAAGGGAAGGAACTAGAGTCCTTTTACTAAGGTAAGGTGTCTGATTTTGAGATTCTCAATATCCCTTCATTATCACATCCCATTTTTCCTTATCCTCTAAAGAAATCCTACCCACTGAACCTTGTATCCTATCCCCTATACCCAGACCACGTGTGCTGTTTAGTCCTAGTTTTAATACATTCACCCTGTGACAGTGTTGATTCCCATGTGTAACGTTTAAATCCCTAAGCTTGGCATTTTCATTTAATTTGCTTAAAGGTTTTAACCACACGACTTCATCGTGTTCCAAGCCGGTAGAAGTAAATGTGCTGATAATAATTCAATTTATTTCCCCCTTCCAGAGAACGTGATTGTTGTGCTGGAGTTTCCTCCACGGTCCCCCCAAACTCCATCAGAAGCTCCTCGTGGCATAAATTACAATATAAATAATTAGCTGTTGTGCTCACCTTTTCTTTTATTAATTTTTATTTAAATGTTATTGTAAATACATATATTTGTCAGTATTCATTGTATTATTGCTGACTGGCGATCTACCATTGTTATTTGTTTTGTTATGGCCCTTGAGTCCCTTAAGCAAGGCCGGACTCGAACCAGTGGCCCGTAACATATTGGTGACCAAATGCCAGGATTCGCTAAGACAGTAATTTCAAATTAATTTTATCAAAGTCAAATTACCCCCTTTTTCTGTCTTTAGCGACTTCACGAACCTCAATTTCATTTCAAGTAAATTATATAATCACTGGAGTTGAAACCGTGGAAGAAAACAGCAAAAGCATTCTATTCTCATTGTTAAAGTTTTGTGTTTATTAGTGCGTGTGTTCGCATCGCGAACGCTTTTGTTTTGAAAACCGCGTGGTAGATTTTAGTCCTATTGGTTAGCAGGATAGCCAACCGCGTGAAAAGAATTTGTGTTCTGTTTTTTTTTTTCTGAGTTTATTATCAAAGTGGTTAAAATTTTCATTTATTATATATATTGTGCATCAAGTGAATGTGTTATTTTGTGTTTTTTAAAAAAAAAGTGAAGTGAAACGAAATTTTAGGACAAAAACCGTGGCAGGCTGAGCACGTGTTCATTTCAAAACATGGCCAACCTGATATAACTCAGCCCATCGCCGTGTTTCCGAACGAAGGCAAGGTTTTATACTGTCTGTTATAATTATCTTTGTCAATTGTTTACCAATTCTATGCAGACCCGAAATTTTAGCCAAATTATTGCACGTTGGTAAGTGATTCACGGACATATCAATCATTTAATTTTGTGCATGGAATATTTTATCATTTATCTTTAGTGTTAGGATACCGGCTAGTCTCATATCGGAACTTTTGGCTTACGATTCACGTAAACGTTTTACGGCAGTGAGGCATAATTCTGTAGAGTAACGGTAAGACCACGTGGCGTTCCTTATTTCGATTTTTTTTCTTTTGATAGTAAGGGTTCTTAATTTCATTTTATTACTTTCATGGGATATTATTTTCATGTACATTATTGATAGGGATAAATTTGTCATTCATATATATTGTGCAGTGAGTGATTGTTTAATTTCGTGTTAAAACTAAGTGAATTGAAATTTACGAAAATTTTAGGAAGAAACCGTGGTAGACTAAAACACGTGTTAATTTTCTGTGTTGGTAACCGTAAGCACACGTGGCATTCATTATTTCAATTCTTCCCTTTGACAGTAAGGGTATGTAATTTCATTTCGTTACTTTTCTTGGGATATTATTTTTGTGTACATTTTTGAAAGGGATAATTCTCGTAAGATTGTGTAATATTGTTAACCTAAAGATAAAGGATTTATGATATCACATTCAATTTAATTTTTTCAGTCAGGGTATAGGATCATTAAGATAAAATATTTGGGAGTGTAATTTATTAAACTCATTTTGTTTTTTTAAAGGGAAAGTATGTAAAGGGGTTGATGTTCTTAACGAAGCATTAAGCAATCTTCGTGACATTGTTTATTTATTTAATTTGTTATACTTTAAGTATAAATACAAACTTCGCTTTAAAGTCACAGAGTTGCAAGTGGTGGTGTTGCAAGAACGCACCCACACACTTTTACAAATCCATTTCTTCTTATGACTAGAAGAGAGAGTCACACATCGTGGAGATTCCATTTTTTTCCTTAAGACTAGCATAGGAGGGTCACACATCGTGGAGATTCCATTTTTTTTCCTTATGACTAGCATAGGAGGGTCACACATCGTGGAGATTCAATTTTTTCCTTAAGACTAGCATAAGAGGGTCATTCATTGTTGTGATTCCATTTATTTATGACTAGCATAGAGGGTCATTCATTGTTGTGATTCCATTTTTATATGACTAGCATAGAGATTCACCCATTGTTGTGATTCCAATTTTTTAAAGACTAGCATAGAGATTCACCCATTGTTGTGATTCCGTTTTTTTTTATGACTAGCATAGAGATTCACCCATTGTTGAGATTCCATTTTTTCAAAAGACTAGCATAGAGGTTCACCCATTGTTGTGATTAATTTTTTTTTTTTTTTTGTACTAGCATAGAGATTCACCCATTGTGGTGATTCCATTTCTTTTATGACTAGTATAAAGGTTCACCCATAGTTGTGATTCCATTATATTTCGTCCAGCATAGTGTCACCCATAGTTGTGATCTCATTTTTCCCTAACTACCCCAGAGGGTCACCTACTGTATAGTTGTGATTCCAATTTTTATTGTGTAGCACAGTTGTCAAATATATCGTTACTTGTTTGGACGCATTACAACCGGACAGCCTAAGCTCACCCATTGTCGTGACCCTGGTTTTTGAGTTAGGCTCCTGTTCAATTACTTGCAAGGCTTGCTACTCGGTGATAGTTCTTTCTAGAGATGCATTTTTACAGCCATTGTGCATTTTGCCCGGCTCCTTCTTCATCCTTCCTTCCATGAGACTCTTGCGTAAGGCTAGAGCGTCTTTCCCCTCCGTGTAATTTCTTGCACGGCCAACATCGTACCTTGTGCTGTTGAGTTTGTTCTTGTCACTGTCTCCACAAGAAATTAGCAAAATGACTGCTGCTGAGATCAGTGCATTTGTGGATTTGGCAGAACGACAAGGCTATGAGGGAGAGGCCTTGCGAAGGTATGTGCGGGAACTTACGGATGAAGCCAATGCCCGGAGAAGAACGGAGCAAGAAAGGATGCAGTATGAGAGAGAAAGAGCGAGAGCGTATGAATTAAAGAAGCGGGAAATAGACGCTCGATTAGCCGAGCTCAATAACTCGCTACCTCAACCTAATGGTGCCAACGACCAGCAGGACAACTGCAGAGAGATCCAGTGCCTTGAAGGAGTCACCAAAGAACTCCCTACAGTGGAGTTCCAGATAACCACGCCCCAGCTCCATAGGAAGTGCGGACTAGGGGAAATGAGCGACATCGGACATGAGGGCTACGATTTGCGCTTGGGTCAAGAGCCCATGACGGTAGTACGAGTGCCCCTCAGATGCAAGAAGGCTGCCAAGCCGGAGCCTAAAACATTGAGGACGCGACCTGCAGGGAAAGACAACTGGCTAGGTACCATTAACCTTGGGGAAATACCTTGGCTAAGTGAGGAGGCCCAAGAGTTTTCCTCCTCCAGCAGTGAGTCTGAGCCTCATACGCCAGAAGTTAATTCTAGTGAAGGTGTGCTGCATCCCACCACAGGGGATAGAGCTATTTCCAGCACCATGCCAGAGGTCTCAGAGGAGGGCCAGGCGTCTCCCCCTTCCAGAAATGAGTCTAAGCCTTGTACCCGAGAGA
>NC_090728.1:128759181-128764181 GCF_036898095.1 Palaemon carinicauda
TGGCCTACGCTAGGCCATGTAGCCTAGTCGTTTGGTCCTAGTACTTCATGCATGAATTTGGGTTTTCCGAGTGTATTAAAATTTTATTGAAGCTTTAGGCTATGTTTTATACATTTAAGATTGTGTGGAATATTTCCAAGATAGTACACGAGTGAGTTTCGGTGATTTAGGTAATCGATTCTCTTGGTGCCTAGGCTAAGTTGCTTATGGAGCCTTAGTATACTTTCTCATACTCCCCGGTTGCTTTCTTTTCTTCGGAGAAGGTATGCAATCCCTTTCCCTCTGTTTAAGCCTTGGGTTTATCCCTAAGTGGTTTTTTCCGAATTAATTTTCGATAAAACTATACTGGGGTGTTACTGTACCTTCCTGTTCCAGTAAGTCTGGTTCAAAGAGGGACAGAACAACAGAGTTTTTTAGTCTGAGTCTGTGTTTGTCTGGCTTGGGGTAGAGTCTCCCTCGCTGGCCTGACACAGACAAAGGTGGCTTAGCCTCCTTAGGTCACTACCGAAGGTTTCTGTGGATATGATTCCTTCTTTTGTGATCTACCAGACTAGTCCTAGTTGCTGTCCTCGGGGGAGGATAAGTTTCTTTCCCTGGGAGTAGCAACACCTTCCTTGCTTTGGTGTTCTGGGAGCTGGCAAGTATTGCTGGCCTCCCCCCTTGGATCTCCCTTAGGCTAAGATAAGTTTCTTGGCTGCGGGTGATCCGTCACTAAAG
Source organism: Palaemon carinicauda (assembly GCF_036898095.1). Classification (NCBI taxonomy): domain Eukaryota; kingdom Metazoa; phylum Arthropoda; class Malacostraca; order Decapoda; family Palaemonidae; genus Palaemon; species Palaemon carinicauda. The sequence continues at coordinate 128,759,899 of NC_090728.1, forward strand.
CAGGGTTAGTAGGACCCTCTTTGTCCCTTCCCCCTCTATCTCCGTAATGGCCTAGCCATTACAGTACTGTACGTCGTTCAACATCTGGACCTAGTATAGGTTAGGATGTGGAATTGACTCAGCCCCTTGCCGGCCGGCAGGTCAGGAAGCCTGAATTAGAGTCTCCCCTTCCTTATATGCACTCTTTCGGATTGCCGGGCTTGGAGGTAGTGTACACTCTTATCCCGGCATCCATTCAATTTTTCTTCTAGTGCTGTACCCGACCCGGCTGCCGGCCTATGAGGCCGGCAGCCGGGCAGGTGTAGTCCTCTGGTTCTTTTGCTGCCGGCTGGCATTGGTCCTGTACCTTTGCCGGCCGGCTAATGTCAGCCCTTGTCTGCCGGTCACCAAGAGTGTGGCCGGCAGCTGGGTACTACCTTGTGTAGTTGCCGGCCGGCAGCCATTGCCGGCCGTCATTGGCTGTTGCCGGCCGGCACATGCATTTGAACCAGAGTTCTGCCGCCTTATAGCTGTTAAGTAGTATACTTTAAAGCTAGTTATGGTGTGTGCCGGCCGGCACTTATCCTCCTATACTGTACTAGTATTCTTCAGTTTAACATATACAGTAAGAAGAAAACTATAGTATGGGTTTTGGTACAGCACTGTGTGTTCTAACACTTTTGTGTTTTCTTGCACAGTCCTTTGCTGTTGCCCTACAGATAGGAAAGTGAGTTCTTTCCTGTCTATTATCCAGGATTTTAAAATCATTGCTTAGGTGTGAGCTCCACCTGTTTCCTCTGGAAACTTTGCATTGGTTACTATAGAAGAGATTAACCATTTGATTTTATTATCTGGAAGGCTGCAACATTGGGTTGTGAGGGAAACACAAGTGTGTGTCTTTCCTTTCTGAATTGTTATGCTATACAATGCATATCCAGTGATACATAGTTCACTTGATACTCAAGGAAATTTCTTCTCTTTACAGAAGGACCCTCCGAAGTGCGGAAGTGTTTTCTGCAACGTCCGCAGCAAAAACCTCTGCGGACATGAGTTTTGTAGGAGACACGCAGCATGCGCTGTCTCCAAGGATGATCTCCGGTATTGGGACCCTCAGGTATGTACTGTGTGCACTAACCTGATTACTGAGGCCTTTGATTCCCCTAGGACGGCGGAATCAAGGGATATAGCAAGGGGAAAGCTTCGTACCTGGGTAAGGGGCTTCCAAAAGAACACCTCTGGCCCTTATCTTCCAAGTGAGAAGATGAGGGCGTATCTTTTCCCTAAGGCATCAGCTGATGCAGTGATTCCCCAGCCTCAAGAGGAGATCCCCCAAGTTCAGATCCAGGTGGATGCTGAAGTCGCGGTCGCGATGCAAGACATCCAGTTAGATGACAGGATGTCTGATGTGGACGAGCATCTGGAGGAAGACCTCCTGGCAGAAGCCCAGGATGAAGTTCAAGCCCCAGACGTTGTAGAGGAAGAGGTCGACGAGGTGTCGGCTACTCCGGTTCAGATTCCGGAGCCTATTCCCTCAACATCGGCCGGTCTCCCAGTAGAGCTGGGACAGGCCCTCTCTTCTATTGTTGGAATGATCCAACAAATGCAGAAGGAGAATCAGGAGAAGGCGGCTGCAATGGAACTGCGGATGCAGTGCCTTGCAGAATCACATGGGCCCCAAAAAAAGCTCAATGTGAAAGACCTTCCCTTGTGCTCAGATGCTAACCCATGGAGGTATGCTGAGCACATGCCGATGACGACTGGAAAGATCGTCATCTCGGATAAGCTGGGCTCAGTTCCCCTGGAGGAGGTGGAATTCTGGCCCAGCAAGGCATCATATCCGGACTGTTATGTCCGGCTGATGAAGGAACCAGCTTCAAAGTAGGAGACAGAGCCGAAGGAGGTCATAGTGATGGACCACGCTCAGGCTCAAGCTCTACTTTCATCCTCGATGAAAGAGAGGGGCTTCTCTAACTCAAAGGTAGCTGCATTGAGCAAGAAGCTCCCTTCCCTTGTGTCCTCGCCTGCTAGAGCCTTCCCCTTTTTACAAAAAGGGTTTGCGGCTGTACTAAAAGCAGTCGAGGCCGGCAAGTCTTGCCCCTCCCTGGAGGAGTGTAAACCCTTGTCGCTGGCCCTGCCTATGGACCACAAAGACTGGAAGGACGTACATCTTACGTTCTCAGTTGGAAAGTTGGAGGCTGATATTGCCGGACGTCAGTTCGGCGAGGACCTCCCTAAGCTGTCTGACTTACTTTTGCGAAGAGAGTTCGAGACAAAAGAAAGACTGGCTGCCTCAACGTCTCTTCAGACTACTCTTGAGACGATGGCAAGTGACCCCAAGGTCTATGAAATGTTCATGGTGGTGGCCAAGACTCATCTGGCCACAGTGACGAAGGACCTTTATGGCTTCGTCAAGGCAAGGAGAGCTTGTAGGGAGTTCGTGTTCACCGCGGCTACGGTGAGGCACGAGCCAAGGAAACTAATCTCCTCCAACATTTGGGGAAAAGACCTTTTCCCTACCGACTTGGTCAAAGAAGTTGTTGATAAGGCCGCCTTGGAGAATAGAAACCTTCTCCAGAAGTGGGGCCTGGCTATCAAAAGAAAGTCTTCCCCGGATGAGGGTCCTCAACCAAAGAGGAAGACTATGAGGACTAAGCTACCGTCTCGGCCAGCCAAGCCTGTTAGACAGCAACAGCAACTGCAATTGCCATTGCCTCCAGTGCCCCAGATTTTGGCTCAAACCCCGACCACTTTTCAGTGGGTACACCAGGCCGTGTCGACACAGTCCACGGCATTCACCCCAGCGTTCGAAGGGCAGTCTACTTCCTTTCGAGCAAAGCCTAGAGGAGCAGCCAGAGGCTCGTCTGGGCGCCCCTCAAAGGGAAGGGGATTCAGGGGTGGTTGTGGTCGGGGAGGCAAGACCTCAGGACGGCAGTCCAAGTGAGATGATACCGTTAGGAGGGAGACTTCTGAAATTTCGGGATCAGTGGACCTTCGATCCCTGGGCCCACAGCCTACTCAAGAATGGACTGGGCTGGAGCTGGTACAGCACTCCACCCCCGTGCCTTCGGTTTTTCCAACACTCCACCCCCGTTCTGGAGGAGTACGTTCAAGAACTGTTGGAGAAAAAAGGTGATCCGAAGGGTGAAGCCCATCTATTTCTAAGGGAGGCTGTTTTGTGTTCCCAAGAAAGACTCGGAAAAGCTCAGAGTCATTCTGGACTTGTTGCCACTCAACAAGTTCATAGTGAATTGCAAATTCAAAATGCTAACACTGCAACACATAAGGACCTTACTGCCCAAGAGGGCATATTCCGTCTCTATAGACTTGTCAGACACCTATTGGCACATTCCAATCAGCCGTCGACTCTCCCCCTACCTAGGGTTCAGGCTACAACGAAGACTATACGCCTTCGGAGCCATGCCATTCAGGCTAAACATAGCCCCAAGGATTTTTACGAAGCTTGCGAGCGTAGCTCTCAAACAATTACGCCTAAAGGGAATTCAGGTAGTAGCCTACCTGGAAGACTGGTTGGTGTGGGCAGCATCCGAGACAGAATGCTTGCAAGCTTCCAGTCAAGTGATCCAGTTCCTAGAGTACCTAGGCTTCAAGATCAACAGAAAAAAGTCTCGACTTTCTCCATCTCAAAAGTTCCAGTGGCTGGGAATCCACTGGGACCTTTTGTCACACCGTTTCTCCATCCCGGCGAAGAAAAGGAAGGAGATAGCGGGTTCTGTCAAGAGACTTCTAGATTCCGAAAGGATATCAAGACGTGAGCAGGAGAGGGTACTGGGCTCTCTCCAGTTTGCTTCGGTGACAGACCCAGTGCTAAGATCACAGCTAAAGGATGCAACCGGAGTTTGGAGAAGTTATGCATCAAACGCACGAAGAGATCTGAGAAGACCAGTTCCGCTTCGGCTAAGTACTCTTCTCAGGCCTTGGTCCCAAGCCAGACATCTAAAGAAGTCGGTTCTTCTTCAGCCACCTCCCCCGTCGGTGACGATTCACTCAGACGCATCGAAGGAGGGATGGGGAGGTCACTCTCATCTGAAAAAAGTCCAGGGGACTTGGTCCAAGCTATTCAAGACCTTAAACATAAACTTTCTAGAAGCTATGGCAGTGCTCCTTACCTTAAAGAAAGTCTCCCCGCGTCACTCCATCCACATAAGGTTGGTGATGGACAGCGAGGTAGTTGTGAGATGCTTGAATCGACAAGGATCGAGGTCACCACCTCTCAACCAGGTGATGTTGGCCATCTTCCGATTGGCGGAAAAGAAGATGTGGTACCTGTCGGCAGTTCACCTTCA